>NC_057798.1:542015820-542026037 GCF_018294505.1 Triticum aestivum
ACTAGTGCAATCATCATTAGTACTATGGATATTCAAAGAGTTCATACTAACAACATTGCAATCATGCTCATCATTTAAAGATTTAGTACCAAACATTTATAGACTTCTTCTTCTTGCACTTGAGCACAATTTTCCTTTTCATCATACTTACAAAAGATATTTAAAAGATGAAGCGTATGAGGCAAACTCAATTCCATTTTTTTGTAGTTTTCTTTTATAAACTAAACTAGTAATAAAATAAGAAACTACAAGATTCGATTGCAAGATCTAAAGATGTACCTTCAAGCACTCACCTCCCCGGCAATGGCGCTAGAAAAGAGCTTGATGTCTACTATGCAACCTTCTTCTTGTAGACGTTGTTGGGCCTCTAAGTGCAGAGGTTTGTAGGACAGTAGCAAATTTCCCTCAAGTGGATGACCTAAGGTTTATCAATCCGTGGGAGGCGTAGGCTGAAGATGGTCTCTCTCAAGCAACCCTGCAACCAAATAACAAAGAGTCTCTTGTGTCCCCAACACACCCAATACAATGGTAAATTGTATAGGTGGACTAGTTCGGCGAAGAGATGGTGATACAAGTGCAATATGGATGGTAGATATAGGTTTTTGTAATCTGAAAATATAAAAACAGCAATGTAACTAATCATAAAAGTGAGCATAAACGATATTGCAAAGCTAGGAAACAAGGCCTAAGGTTCATACTTTCACTAGTGCAAGTGCTCTCAACAATAATAACATAACTGGATCATATAACGATCCCTCAACAAGCAACAAAGAGTCACTCCGAAGTCACTAATAGCGGAGAATAAATGAAGAGATTATTGTAGGGTACGAAACCACCTCAAAGTTATCCTTTCTGATCGATCTATTCAAGAGTCCGTAGTAAAATAACACGAAGCTATTATTTCCGTTCGATCTATCATAGAGTTTGTACTAGAATAACACCTTAAGACACAAATCAACCAAAACCCTAATGACACCTAGATACTCCATTGTCACCTCAAGTATCCGTGAGCATGATTATATGATATGCATCACACAATCTCAGATTCATCTATTCAACCAACACAAAGTACTTCAAAGAGTGCCCCAAAGTTTCTACCATAGAGTCAAGACGAAAACGTGTGCCAACCCCTATGCATAAGTTCACAAGGTGAACCCACAAGTTGATCACCAAAACATACATCAAGTAGATCACGTGAATATTCCATTGTCACCACAGATAAGCATGACAAGACATACATCAAGTGTTCTCAAATCCTTAAAGACTCAATCTGACAAGACAACTTTAAGGGGAAAACTCAATTCATCACTAGAGAGTAGAGGGGGAGAAACATCATAAGATCCAACTATAATAGCAAAGCTCGCGATACGTCAAGATCGTATTACTTCAAGAACACGAGAGAGAAAGATCAAACACTTAGCTACTGGTACATACCCTTAGCCCCGAGGGTGAACTACTCCCTCCTCGTCATGGAGAGCATCGGGATGATGAAGATGGCCACCAGTGAGGGATCCCCCCTCCGGTAGGGTGCCGGAACAGGGTCCCGATTAGTTTTTGGTGGATATAGAGGCTTGCAGCGGCGGAACTCCCGATATGTTCTGCTCCTCGATGTTTTTAGGGTATATGGACATATATAGGTGAAAGAAGTCGGTCAGGGGAGCCACGAGGGTGGGGGCGCGCCTAGGAGGGTAGGGCGCGCCTCCCTGCCTCATGGCTTCCTTGAAGCTTCCCTCACATCTACTCCAAGTCTCCTGGATTGCTTCCGTTCCAAAAATAACTCTCCCTAAGGTTTCATTCCGTTTGGACTCCGTTTGATATTCCTTTTCTTTGAAACATTGAAGTAGGCAAGAAAACAGCAATTTGGGTTGGGCCTCCGGTTAATAGGTTAGTCCTAAATATGATATAAAAGTGCTTAGTAAAGCCCATAAACATCCAAAATAGATAATATAATAGTATGAATACTTCATAAATTATAGATACATTGGAGACGTATCAAACAACTATAGAGCCTCACGGCACCGCTGACGATGCCTGGCGGCACCCGCAGCAGCGCTTCGGCTTCGGCATGAGCTCGGCGCCACGTAGCTGTTGTTGATCGACTCCGGAGAATCGCTTCGCTCAGGAGAGTCACTCGATTACCAGGAGCCGTCGCTGCTGCTGGACGAAACGCTGAAGGGGCGGCAGCATATCCTGCACCCATCACGGCGTCCCTTGAGTTGTCTCCCCCGGGGTACCACTCCAGCCGTTCGCCCGGCTCATTGAAGACCTTGAAGAACAAGATGCCCGCGCCATCGTACTCGAAGTGGATCGCGAGGGCTCCCTCCGCCCGGCAAGCCCGGGGAACCACGCCCCATCCTCGCGTCATGTAGACGTCTCCGGATGGCACCACCTTGACCTCAGCCCCGGTGACCAGGCTGCTGTACCCATCGTGATGCAGCCATAGATCCACCGATCCCCTCGGAGGCAGTTCACTGGCGAAGAACCGCGGGAACCGGATCCAGGTATCGGGAGGCATCACTGCGAGCCCACACCACGAACTTGCGTGAACTATCCTCAGAGTGGGTCCGTGGCGCGGCTCGCAGGCCAATGGCAATCATGTCGTCCTCGTGAGGCGACGCTCGGCAGTGCACTCCTTCACCTTGCGCCCGGGCGTACAAGGGGAGGGGGAAGCTAGGCAGAGGCCTCGATTACCAAGGTCTAGCCACCTCTCGTATCGCGCCAGCATCATCATGGAGGTCGAGTCCCTTCTTTGGCAGGAGAGGATCCGGCTCCTCCCTAGGGGCCTCCCCTTTCTCTGTCGTAGAGAACCTCCTGATCGGCGCCCTAGAAGCAAGGAGAAGAGGAGGAGGAGCAAGCAAGAGCAAGATGAGAGAGAAATGGGCAAGGGCTCTGCCCACTCGCACGTTTATAGCCGGGAGAAGGTAAATCCTCGGCTTTCCACGATTTCTAGTAATGATGATCCTTTCTGCATGCAGCATGCAGTTGTCAAGTCGAGCAGTTGCCGAGGCAGCATGGGAAAACCGAGTCGCCCACGTCCAATCAATCGCCACGCATCATCAAGGCCGCAGGTGGTTAGGGCCCGTGGCGCTCCGCACTTGACCCTTGGCTTCGCCCGAAAGCCAAGTCCGAGCGCGCCTTGGTCCCGGGGGCTACTGTCGGCGTCCTAGACTTGGGGGTATCCAGTCCTACCTGCCTACGGCCCACCACGCGCGGCTCCATCGACGGCCTGGTACGGCCCAGCTTCCACAACAACACAGCAAGACCCTCGCGAGGGGCCAAGCCTCGCGAGGCGGATGACGCTAAGACCCACAAAGGAGTTGGCCTCCTCAGGAGGGCTCTTGAGGGGCGGAGAGATCTATGCAGCTACCTCATGAGGCTTAGCTGACGTGAGCCATGACGACCAAGGCCAGGCGGGCGCCAGGCGGGTACAGAGTGTAGGTTTCCTCTTTGGTGAAAGAGAGGCACGCCACAGGCGCGGAGTCCCGAGGAATCAGCCAAAGGTTTCCATTCTCGTGCAATGAGACCAAGACCGCCAGGACAGCAAGACAGAGGTCATCACCGAGCCCACCACAACATCACGACCAGAGACTTTTAGCAGGCGAAGACCACTTTTATCAGGACAGACTATACTACTTGTCCCCTTTCAAATCCCGCCGTTGTGGAATACCTTCCCGCTCATATTTGGGAGGAGGACCAAGGCACTATATATAGGGCTTAGCCACCACCATAGAGGAGGATCGATTCCTTCCCAAGCAACACACCAGCTCAAGAACACCTCACCTCCTAAGGCTTGTTCATCCTTTACTAGTTCATCCATAGCCCCTCGAGGCAATCCACCATACCACACTAGAGTAGGGTATTACACCACAATGGTGGCCCGAACTAGTATAAACCTTTGTGTCTTTGTGTCTTTATGAGCTTTGCATGCTAGGCTACGGAGGATCGCGAGTAGGCAGGCTAGGCAGGTTGAGATCTCCGCACGCACCCCAGTGTTTGAACCTCTCACGGGTTGTCGGACCCAGAAATCCGACACCCGCCTCCTGATAGATTGACCCAAATAAAGGGACCTTAATATCATTTCCATAGTCAAGTTCCCACATGTCCACTATGTAACCATAATATGTGTCCATTCCCCTCTTGGTTGCTGCATCAAAGCGGACACCACTGTTTTGGTTGGTGCTCTTTTGATCTTGGGCGATCATGTAAAATGTATTCCCATTTATCTCGTACCCTTTGTAGGTCATTACAGTCGAAGATGGTTCCCACGCCAACGACTACAGGTCATCGTAAACAGTGTTGTCACACATGAGACGTGTTTGGAACCAATTGCCGAAACTCCTGGAAACAGTGCATCATAATGAACTTCCGCTTCATACACAGCCAAGAAGGAAGGTTATAGATAGATAGAGTCATGGGCCAGGTGCTGTGATTGCTGCTCTACTCCCCGAAAGGATTAATGCCATCCGCGCTTAAACCAAACCATACGTTCCTTGCGTCACCTGCAAACTCCTCCTAGTACTTTCTCTCGATTTTTCTCCACTGTGACCCGTCAGTGGGTGCTCTAAACTTCCCGTCTTTTTACGGTCATATCTGTGCCATTGCATCGACTTGGGATGCTCTTTGTTTCCGAACAGGCGTTTCAACCATGCTATTATAGGAGCATACCACATCACCTTGGCAGGAACCCTCTTCCCGGGGAACTCGTCGTCAACATCACCAGGGTCATCTCGTCTCATCTTATACCGCAATGCACCGCATATCGGGCATGCGTTCAAATCATCGTATGCACCACGGTATAGGATGCAGTCACTAGGGCATGCATGTATCTTCTGCACCTCCAATCCTAGAGGGCAAACAACCTTCTTTGATGCATACATACTGTCGAGCAATTCATTATCCTTTGGAAGCTTCTTCTTCAATATTTTCAGTAGCTTCTCAAATCCTTTGTCAGGCACAGCATTCTCTGCCTTCCACCGCAGCAATTCCAGTACGGTACCGAGCTTTGTGTTGCCATCTTCGCAATTGGGGTACAAACCTTTTTTGTGATCCTATAGCATGCGATCGAACTTCACCTTCTCCTTTTGACTTTCACACTGACTCCTTGCATCAACAATCACTACAAAAAAAAGACACATCCGTGACACTTTGGGCCGAACGAAATTTTTTTCTGTCATACTTATGACACTTCTATGACGATAATTGTGACAAAACCCCGTATCATCATAGATGTGGTGGTCTCCTACTTCTATGACGAAAAATCATGACAGAACATGGGCTTTTCATCCTGGGCAGGCCGGAGACGCTGCTGCATGACATTCTTTGGGCCGTCCATGCCGGAAAAAACCGTGGTAGAAGCGAGGGCGAGGAAAATTTTGGGGAGTTCCCGGTTACGGTGGGTGGTCAGGGGCCGAGCGATGCGCGTTTCTCTCATACATGTACGCGCGTGTGTGTGAGGTGTTGGCTCTAACTGAACCCGAGCGAGCCATTGGGCTCTAACTGAACCCGAGCGATTGCATTGCAGGATACGCATTACTGAACCCGAGCGATCGATCGATGGCTGTTAACTGAACTCGATCGAGCGATTCCTTTGCTACGGCTGCTAACTGAAGCCGATCAATGCTGCCCCTGGGTGAACAGTGAGCATTGCAGGGGGGTTGGATGAACAATGAGCACTGGGGGTGGATGAACAGGACCCCGTGGCGTTGCCTATGGATGAACAGGACCCCAATCGATCGAGCTGTATGCACAGGACCCCGTGGAGGGCTGGATGAACCGGACCCCGATCGAACGACCCGGTTAGGGCTGGATGAACAGGACCCCATGGAGGGCTGGATCAACAGGACGACCCCGTGGAGGGCTGGATGAACAGTAGACGGTGGAGGGGTGCCCGTGGAGGGGTGGTTGAATAGTAGCCGGTGGAGTAGCGCACGGTGGAGGCTGGATGAACAGGAGCCCGTGGAGGCTGGAGGAGATCGCCGGTAGCCCGTGGAGGCTAGAGGAGGTCGACGGTGGAGATGAACGATATCCAGTGGAGTCCCGTTTTGTGGTACGCCATACCCCTTCCGATGAATAGGACCCCCATTTCGACAGTAGCGCTCCAACACAGGTCCATTTCATCCGTTGTGCGGTATGCCATACCCCTCCCGATCAATAGGACCCCCATTTCGACCGTAGGAGGTTCGTTTCCTCCGTTTTGCGGTACGCCAGACCCCTCCCGATGAACAGGATCCCGTTTCGAACGTGGCCGGTCGAACACAAGGTTGTTTCCTCCGTTCTGCGGTACGCCAAGCCTCGTTTCCATCACCTGTTCCGTCCAAGCCGGTTGGCTCCCACGCGTTCCGTTGCCTCCTGATGAACATGATGCATTTCGTTGCCTCCCCATGAACACGACGACGACGCAGTTTCTCCGTTCCGATGCAGCCATGTACACGAGCCCTGGCCGTACGTATGCGCGAGTAGGCGTTCAAGACCCCGCCCGTATGTATGTATATGGCCGTATTTTCTTTCTTGCACCCTGGCCATTGTACGTACGTGTACATGCTATGTGCGCGCCTCTACTACGACACGTGCGCGCCTCTACTACGACACGTGCGTGCCTCTACATCCACCAGTATGTACGTACACGTTCGCGACCAGAATGACAACGCTACGTATGCTTCGACCAGGTGGGTCCCGACTGTCAGGCACTTCCTTGCGTGCAAAGATGAAGCTGGTGGGTCCTAGCAGTCAGGGGGGCGAATCATTGTTTTTGCCCGGATGCACTTCCTTGCGTGCGAAGGTGTAGCTGGTGGATCCCAGCAGTCAGGGAGGAAACATTTTTTTTGTGAAATACGGTGGCCCGTCCGGTGGGTCCCTGCTGTCAGGTGGAGGAATAATTATTTTGCGCGTAATAAGGAGGCACTTCCTTGCGGCCGACATGGACCCAGCTGTTAGCCTCTCCATGCATAGTACTCTTCCGATGGAAGTCGGTCATTGACCACATTGACCACGCCGCGCCGAGAGCACCATGGCGGTAGATGATAGTGAGGCCTAGGAAGGGGACGACGCGGAGCCGGGGAAGACCAGGAGTGGATGCCCACGCGAAGAGGAGTAAGAGGGTTCACTGGTTCGGCTGCGATGTGAGGCTGCCATCGCCATAGAATAACAGGGGGTGTGGGTGAGTAGAGGGAAGGCATGGCCAGCGGTGGGAGTAGTAGGGGGTGGTGAGGCCTCCACGGCATCACAGCCGTCCACGGGAGGCAGGAGCACGCGGCATGACCGGCGCTGGTTTGGGCGGCTGGAACAAGAAGACTAGAGGTTGAAGAAGCACTACGGCCGTTGGATGGACATCGTACTGTCACTGGAGCTAGAATCGTTCATATTGACTAAGTTTACAAAGCCCTCCATCCCCGTCAACTTAGTTGGCCCACAAGTCATCCTCCCACTATGGTGGGTCCCAGCTAGCAGGGGGGTATTCATTTTTTTGTGCGTAATAAGGAGGCACTTCCTTGCGTGTGAAGATATAGTTGGTGGGTCCAACCTGTCAGCGGGGGAACGTTTTTTCGCGAAATACAGAGGCCCTTCCGGTGGGTCCCAGCTATCAAGTGGAGGAATCATTATTTTGCGCGTAATAAGGAGGCATTTCCTTGTGTGCGGCCATGGACCCAGCTGTCAGCCTCTCCACGTATAGTCCACGTCTGATGGATGTCGTTCGTTGACCACGCTAACCAGGCCGCGCCGAGAGCACCATGGCGGTGGACGACGGCGAGGCCTAGGAAGGGAACGACATGGAGTCGGGGAAGACTCGACAATGGTTGCCCACGTGGTGGGGAGTATGAGGGTTTACTGGTCCGGGTGCAGTCGCCGGAAAATAACAGGGGGTGTGGGTGAGTAGAGGAATGGCCTGGCCATCAATGAAGTAGGGTGGGGTGGTGCGGCCTGTGCGGCAGCACAGCCGGCCATGGGAGGCGGGAGCAGGTAGTCCCACCGGAGCTGGTTTGGGCAGCTGGAGCAAGAAGATCATATATTGAAGAAGCAGCACGACCGTTGGATTAACATCCAACAGTCACTGCTGCTAGAATCGTTTGTGGACTAAGTTGACAATGCCAAAGTACATGTCAACCTAGTAGACCCACAAGTCAACCTCCAAATCTGTCCCAAACGGCATACAGCCCGAAATTTCTAGCCAGATTCAAATTAATTTTAAATCTAAATATACCTTGATTTAAATTCAATGAAATTTTACACACACAAAAACAATGAAATTTAAAATATCAAAATTCGAAAGAAAACAGTATTTTGGAACTAATTGCCTGTTTGCTGTGTTTTTTTCATTTTACAACCCATTTATTATTACTTATAGCCCATTTCTTATTACTTATAGCCCATTTCTTATTACTTATAGCCCATTTTATGGGCAAAATGCATCCCTCCTCGTCTTGAAAGATTTCTGGCCCAGCAGGGCTTAGAAAAGCAAGTAGGCCTACGTTGGTTATTCTGCAAAAAACAAAATAGCTTGCTAGCCATTTTTAGAAAGGAAAAAACAAACTGGGCTGGTCATGTACTAAACATATGAAATAAAAGCCTGGGCTAGATGGGCCATGGATCCCGCACAACCAAGTTGATACCCTTCTCCATCCCAAAAAAACAAAATTACTGCGCGCTGCTGGGTCCCTACTATCATCCTATCCCTGTACAGTCACCTCCTTATTCCTCTCGGTTGTTGACCATGTTGACAACACCGGAGGGCAGCGCCACGGCGAGCGAACCATGGGGGAGGACGATGGTGAGGCCTCGGACAGGAACGAACAGGAGCCAAGGAAGATGCGCAGAGTTTTAGGGTGCGATGTGGCCACGATGCATGCGCGGCAGCACAGCCAGCCATGGGAGGCGGGAGCAGGCGGTCCCGCCGATGCTGGTTTGGCTTTGGCGGCTCGAGGAAGAAGAGACTGAAGAAACACGATAGACATTGAATGTCAATCTAACGGTCAAGGTTGGCACAATCGTTTGTTGACTAAGCCGACACCAAGTAGCATACTTTTTTATATATAGGAAGAAAAGAAAAACTGGGCCCATTGGCCTGATAACATTCCCGAAATTGTGACCGTTCGATCTTGTGTCGCAACTAAAACTGCGAGGAAAATGCGTTCGTCTGCCGTCCTCCTCACAGGAAACATTCGCCACATAAGTGACTAGCACCCTTGGTTTTCAACCGAGAGGTCTTGGGTTCGAGTCCCAGGAACTCTCAACTTTGTCCTCCTTCCTTCCTCACAAAAAAAGAGGGAAAGAAAATCAAAGACTTGGGAAGGCGTACAGAACAATCTAGTGTACCAGTAAAGAGACGTTGCCGAGTTTTAGAAAAAAGAGAGACGTGCTCCTGTAGCTGGTTTGAATCCAAACCTAGACTATGACTATATATGGTGTTATGCTACTCTGCAAGTAATGAAACTGACATATCCAACGTTCACTTCTCCTCTTCTCTACTTACTCTGCCTAGCATCAGAAGCTCTGGCCGCAGCAACCATGTCCGCTGGCTGCTCGTTCACCTCCTCTTCAGCAGGCAACAACCAGATATGCGCCAAGTCGCGACCCGTACCATCGCCTGTGGGTCTCATCACACCCCCGCCGACACGCGCACCGCAGCTGATTGCTCATCGCAACCCACTGCCGTTGGTGTGGTGCCACTGCTGCAAATCATGCAGAGTCATCCGTCGTGTCTCAACCACAATCCTCAACCCTGGCCGAGTCTTCTACAAATGCCTGAATCATGGGGAAATAATATGTTTAAGTGTTGTTCTGCTGCTTTCAGTTGCTGATTTTTTTTAATAGTTTGGTTGGTGATCTTCCAATTTGATTCGTGCAAAAAAGGGAAGATTCGTGTGATTTGTATTTCTGGGAAGTTGCTGATGTGGGGGAATGCAACTACTCTGATTATTTGGTTAGCCGAGAAATCCCAATACCAGCAGGTTGGGGTGTTGGACAAGTAACTGAAGGAACGGTAGAAGAGGAAGATGTAGAGCAAAAGGTTATAGATGCAGTTCCTCTGATCATGGCCAAGCAACAGCTACTGGACGGCCTTGATAGCAATGAGGAGATGAAAGAGCTTGTGAAGATAATGGGCAAAATCGATGTGCTCTGTAGCATGATTGTCTCTTTATTTGCAGTGTATGTAGCACTCATGATGTATTCAGTGGCTATGACATGAGCACTTTGCTGAAACTAGTAATGAATGAAACCTG
>NC_057798.1:542026047-542028739 GCF_018294505.1 Triticum aestivum
ATGAACACGACGACGACGCAGTTTCTCCGTTCCGATGCAGCCATGTACACGAGCCCTGGCCGTACGTATGCGCGAGTAGGCGTTCAAGACCCCGCCCGTATGTATGTATATGGCCGTATTTTCTTTCTTGCACCCTGGCCATTGTACGTACGTGTACATGCTATGTGCGCGCCTCTACTACGACACGTGCGCGCCTCTACTACGACACGTGCGTGCCTCTACATCCACCAGTATGTACGTACATGTTCGCGACCAGAATGACAACGCTACGTATGCTTCGACCAGGTGGGTCCCGACTGTCAGGCACTTCCTTGCGTGCAAAGATGAAGCTGGTGGGTCCTAGCAGTCAGGGGGGCGAATCATTGTTTTTGCCCGGATGCACTTCCTTGCGTGCGAAGGTGTAGCTGGTGGATCCCAGCAGTCAGGGGGGAAACATTTTTTTTGTGAAATACGGTGGCCCGTCCGGTGGGTCCCTGCTGTCAGGTGGAGGAATAATTATTTTGCGCGTAATAAGGAGGCACTTCCTTGCGGCCGACATGGACCCAGCTGTTAGCCTCTCCATGCATAGTACTCTTCCGATGGAAGTCGGTCATTGACCACATTGACCACGCCGCGCCGAGAGCACCATGGCGGTAGATGATAGTGAGGCCTAGGAAGGGGACGACGCGGAGCCGGGGAAGACCAGGAGTGGATGCCCACGCAAAGAGGAGTAAGAGGGTTCACTGGTTCGGCTGCGATGTGAGGCTGCCATCGCCATAGAATAACAGGGGGTGTGGGTGAGTAGAGGGAAGGCATGGCCAGCGGTGGGAGTAGTAGGGGGTGGTGAGGCCTCCACGGCATCACAGCCGTCCACGGGAGGCAGGAGCACGCGGCATGACCGGCGCTGGTTTGGGCGGCTGGAACAAGAAGACCAGAGGTTGAAGAAGCACTACGGCCGTTGGATGGACATCGTACTGTCACTGGAGCTAGAATCGTTCATATTGACTAAGTTTACAAAGCCCTCCATCCCCGTCAACTTAGTTGGCCCACAAGTCATCCTCCCACTATGGTGGGTCCCAGCTAGCAGGGGGGTATTCATTTTTTTGTGCGTAATAAGGAGGCACTTCCTTGCGTGTGAAGATATAGTTGGTGGGTCCAACCTGTCAGCGGGGGAACGTTTTTTCGCGAAATACAGAGGCCCTTCCGGTGGGTCCCAGCTATCAAGTGGAGGAATCATTATTTTGCGCGTAATAAGGAGGCATTTCCTTGTGTGCGGCCATGGACCCAGCTGTCAGCCTCTCCACGTATAGTCCACGTCTGATGGATGTCGTTCGTTGACCACGTTAACCAGGCCGCGCCGAGAGCACCATGGCGGTGGACGACGGCGAGGCCTAGGAAGGGAACGACATGGAGTCGGGGAAGACTCGACAATGGTTGCCCACGTGGTGGGGAGTATGAGGGTTTACTGGTCCGGGTGCAGTCGCCGGAAAATAACAGGGGGTGTGGGTGAGTAGAGGAATGGCCTGGCCATCAATGAAGTAGGGTGGGGTGGTGCGGCCTGTGCGGCAGCACAGCCGGCCATGGGAGGCGGGAGCAGGTAGTCCCACCGGAGCTGGTTTGGGCGGCTGGAGCAAGAAGATCATATATTGAAGAAGCAGCACGACCGTTGGATTAACATCCAACAGTCACTGCTGCTAGAATCGTTTGTGGACTAAGTTGACAATGCCAAAGTACATGTCAACCTAGTAGACCCACAAGTCAACCTCCAAATCTGTCCCAAACGGCATACAGCCCGAAATTTCTAGCCAGATTCAAATTAATTTTAAATCTAAATATACCTTGATTTAAATTCAATGAAATTTTACACACACAAAAACAATGAAATTTAAAATATCAAAATTCGAAAGAAAACAGTATTTTGGAACTAATTGCCTGTTTGCTGTGTTTTTTTCATTTTACAACCCATTTATTATTACTTATAGCCCATTTCTTATTACTTATAGCCCATTTCTTATTACTTATAGCCCATTTTATGGGCAAAATGCATCCCTCCTCGTCTTGAAAGATTTCTGGCCCAGCAGGGCTTAGAAAAGCAAGTAGGCCTACGTTGGTTATTCTGCAAAAAACAAAATAGCTTGCTAGCCATTTTTAGAAAGGAAAAAACAAACTGGGCTGGTCATGTACTAAACATATGAAATAAAAGCCTGGGCTAGATGGGCCATGGATCCCGCACAACCAAGTTGATACCCTTCTCCATCCCAAAAAAACAAAATTACTGCGCGCTGCTGGGTCCCTACTATCATCCTATCCCTGTACAGTCACCTCCTTATTCCTCTCGGTTGTTGACCATGTTGACAACACCGGAGGGCAGCGCCACGGCGAGCGAACCATGGGGGAGGACGATGGTGAGGCCTCGGACAGGAACGAACAGGAGCCAAGGAAGATGCGCAGAGTTTTAGGGTGCGATGTGGCCACGATGCATGCGCGGCAGCACAGCCAGCCATGGGAGGCGGGAGCAGGCGGTCCCGCCGATGCTGGTTTGGCTTTGGCGGCTCGAGGAAGAAGAGACTGAAGAAACACGATAGACATTGAATGTCAATCTAACGGTCAAGGTTGGCACAATCGTTTGTTGACTAAGCCGACACCAAGTAGCATACTTTTTTATATATAGGAAGAAAAGAAAAACTGGGCCCATTGGCCTGATAACATTCCC
>NC_057798.1:542029141-542030058 GCF_018294505.1 Triticum aestivum
CTAGTGTACCAGTAAAGAGACGTTGCCGAGTTTTAGAAAAAAGAGAGACGTGCTCCTGTAGCTGGTTTGAATCCAAACCTAGACTATGACTATATATGGTGTTATGCTACTCTGCAAGTAATGAAACTGACATATCCAACGTTCACTTCTCCTCTTCTCTACTTACTCTGCCTAGCATCAGAAGCTCTGGCCGCAGCAACCATGTCCGCTGGCTGCTCGTTCACCTCCTCTTCAGCAGGCAACAACCAGATATGCGCCAAGTCGCGACCCGTACCATCGCCTGTGGGTCTCATCACACCCCCGCCGACACGCGCACCGCAGCTGATTGCTCATCGCAACCCACTGCCGTTGGTGTGGTGCCACTGCTGCAAATCATGCAGAGTCATCCGTCGTGTCTCAACCACAATCCTCAACCCTGGCCGAGTCTTCTACAAATGCCTGAATCATGGGGAAATAATATGTTTAAGTGTTGTTCTGCTGCTTTCAGTTGCTGATTTTTTTTAATAGTTTGGTTGGTGATCTTCCAATTTGATTCGTGCAAAAAAGGGAAGATTCGTGTGATTTGTATTTCTGGGAAGTTGCTGATGTGGGGGAATGCAACTACTCTGATTATTTGGTTAGCCGAGAAATCCCAATACCAGCAGGTTGGGGTGTTGGACAAGTAACTGAAGGAACGGTAGAAGAGGAAGATGTAGAGCAAAAGGTTATAGATGCAGTTCCTCTGATCATGGCCAAGCAACAGCTACTGGACGGCCTTGATAGCAATGAGGAGATGAAAGAGCTTGTGAAGATAATGGGCAAAATCGATGTGCTCTGTAGCATGATTGTCTCTTTATTTGCAGTGTATGTAGCACTCATGATGTATTCAGTGGCTATGACATGAGCACTTTGCTGAAACTAGTAATGAATGAAACCTG
>NC_057798.1:542031766-542032643 GCF_018294505.1 Triticum aestivum
ACCCACCTCTTTGCTAAGCTGATCAGCTGTTTCAATGTATTTTGAGTAGAATGTCAATGATTCTGTAGCAACGTAGGCCTCTACAATGGAACCCTCGGGTATAGCTTTGTTCCTAACATAGCCCTTGAAAGTGCCTAGCCGCCTTTCAATAGGGTACATCTAGCCATACTGTACTGGACCTCTAAGTAGTGCCTCATCAGGTAGATGAACAACCAAATGCACCATCACATCAAAGAAGGCTGGAGGATATATCTTCTCAAGGTCGCATAGGATAGTTGGTATCTTGTCTCTAAGACGCTCCAAAGCATCTATCCTGATATTTCTACTGCAGAGTTCCCTGAAGAATTATCCCAACTCTGCAACTGCTCTGTATAAGTCAGGGCGGCCCAATCCTCTAAGGATAACAGGTAAAACCCTTTGAAGTAGGACATGGCAGTCATTAGTTTTCAACCCTTGTACCTTGTTTCCATCTGCACTGACTCTCCTTTCAGGATTGGAAGCAAATCCATGTGGGAATCTCACACGTGACAGGACCTCGCAGAATTCTTTTCTTTTTACCTTGTCCAAGAGGTACACGGCTGGTTCCATATCCTGTGGTTTACCTTCATCTTGCACCTGCAAATCCTGTCTTATACCCAAGTGTGTCAAATCAATCCAAGATTTTAAGATATCTTTCGTCTTGCCTTCAATATTAAGAAGTCTGCCGATAATGCTGTCACATATATTTTTCTCGATGTGCATCACATCAAGATTATGCCGCAGATCCAAATCTTTCCAATACTCCAAGTCCCACAAAGTGGACATGCGGGTAAACAATAATCTCTCTTCTCCCCTCACATGCTTCCTTTTCCCGCTACCATTACCAGGATGGTTTCCT
>NC_057798.1:542032905-542036529 GCF_018294505.1 Triticum aestivum
GTGTAATATGCCTGACCTTCTCTAATTCCACTTGCAACTCATCGGCGGTGAGCCTCTTTGGCGCATCACGGTTTTCATGCTTTGCATTGAACACATGTCTTTGGTATTTTCTAGGATGCGACTTGTCCTTGGCAAGGAAACAACGATGTCCAATGTAACATATCTTGCTAAGTATTGCGTATGACAGCAGTTTCCTATCACAGGAACACATGCATTGTAACCATGTGTCATTCGCCCTGACATAGTGCCCAAAGCCGGATAAACATGGATGCACCAAATTATAACAGCACGCAGAAAGAAATCAGCTGGTGGGATGTTGTTGGAAATATGCCCTAGAGGCAATAATAAAAGGATTATATTTCCTTGTTCATGATAATTGTCTTTTATTCATGCTATAATTGTATTATCCGGAAATTGTAATACACGTGTGAATACTTAGACCAAATACATCCCTAGTAAGCCTCTAGTTGACTAGCTCGTTGGTCAACAGATAGTCGTGGTTTCCTGACTATGGACATTAGATGTCGTTGACAACGGGATCACATCATTAGGATAATGATGTGATGGACAAGACCCAATCCTAAGCATAGCACAAGATCGTGTAGTTCGTTTTGCTAGAGCTTTTCCAATGTCAAGTATCTCTTCCTTACACCATGAGATCGTGTAGCTCCCGGATACCGTAGGAGTGCTTTGGGTGTACCAAACGTCACAACGTAACTGGGTGACTATAAAGGTGCACTACAGGTATCTCCAAAAGTGTCTGTTGGGTTGACACGGATCGAGACTGGGATTTGTCACTCCGGATAACGGAGAGGTATCACTGGGCCCACTCGGTAGTGCATCATCATAATGAGCTCAAAGTGACCAAGTGTCTGGTCACCGTATCATGCATTACGGTACGAGTAAAGTGACTTGCCGGTAACGAGACTAAAGGATGTATTGGGATACCGACGATCGAGTCTCGGGCAAGTAACATACCGTCTGACAAAGCGAATAGTATACGGGATTGATTGAATCCTTGACATCGTGGTTCATCCGATGAGATCATCGAGGAGTATGTGGGAGCCAATATGGGTATCCAGATCCCGCTGTTGGTTATTGACCGGAGAGCCGTCTCGGTCATGTCTACATGTCTCCCGAACCCGTAGGGTCTACACACTTAAGGTTCGGTGACGCTAGGGTTGTATGAATATGAGTATGTAGCAAACCGGATGTTGTTCGGAGTACCGGATGAGATCCCGGACGTTATGAGGAGTTCCAGAATGGTCCGGAGGTAAAGAATTATATATAGGAAGTGCTCTTTCGGCCATCGGAAAAGTTTCGGGGTCACCCGGTATTGTACCGGGACCACCGGAAGGGTCTCGGGGGTCCACCGGGTGGGTCCACCTATCCCGGAGGGCCCTGTGGGCTGAAGTGGGAGGGGAACCAACCCCTAGTGGGCTGGTGCGCCCCCCCTTGGCCCCCCCTGCGCCTAGGGTTGGAAACCCTAGGTGGGGGTGGGGGGGCGCACCACTTGCCTTGGGGGGCACTCCACGCCCCTGGCCGCCGCCCCCTTGGGAGATTGGATCTCCCAGGGCTGGCGCCCCCCTGGGGGCCTATATAAAGGAGGGCAAGGGGGAGGGCAGCCGCACCCCTTGTGTCTTGGCGCCTCCCTCCCCTGCTACACCTCGTCCTCCTCCCGCAACAGCTTGGCGAAGCCCTGCCGGAGTTCTGCTGCATCCACCACCACGCCGTTGTGCTGCTGGATCATCATCAACCTCTCCTTCCCCCTTGTTGGATCAAGAAGGAGGAGACGTCATCCGCTTCTTACGTGTGTTGAACGCGGAGGTGCTGTCCGTTTGGCACTTGGTCATCGGTGATTTGAATCACGGCGAGTACGACTCCATCATCACCGTTCTCTTGAACGCTTCCGCACGCGATCTACAAAGTGGTATGTAGATGCAATCTCTCTCCCATGACTCGTTGCTTAGATGAACTCATCGATGGATCTTGGTGAAACCGTAGGAAAAATTTTAATTTTCTGCAACATTCCCCAACAGATGCTATATAGGTCTCGAGTGAGAACACCCCTCCATAGTTGTTAAAGTTCCTCCACAAGAGGCTCCATGAACAAATCAAAATCCTTTCCAGGACTTTTTGGACCTGGGATGAGCAAGGCCATCATGTAGTTTGATTCTTTGGTGCATACATTTGGAGGCATGTTGTAAGGGATAACAAGCACTGTCCACATGCTATATGTGGCGCTCTGGCGGCTAAATGGGTTAAATCCATCTGAAGCTAAGCCAAGTCTAATGTTTCTCGGGTCAGCAACAAACTTTTTGTGTTTATGATTGAAGCTTTTCCACTCACTATCATGAGATGGATGGCTCAATACATTCTGATCTCTGTACTCCTGGTTCCTAAAATGCCACAGTACATCCTCTCTTGTTTCAGCATCATGAAACAACCTCTACAATCTTGGTATAATTGGAAAATGTCTCAGAACATTATGAGGAATCCTCTTCATAGCATTGCCATCTTTCCATCTTGATGATTTGCATTTCGGGCATTCACTTAAGTTGGCATACTCCTTCCGGAATAGAACAAAATTATTCTTACAAACATGGATCATATCATATCCAATTCCAACTGCACGATGGAAATTCTTCATTTTACTATAGGTGTGTGGCAGCCCATATGCATGTGGGATAGATTTGCGGAAAGCAGCCAACATCGCATCGAATGATTTGTTGGTCATCCGCTCAGATGTCTTCACCTGGAGAAAGTTGACCATAGCTGAGAATACTGACAGCTTATTACCTAGGGTGACAGCCACGTTGCATTGTTCCAACATGCATGCCCACCGTTTTTCTTCTGCAGGTGAAAGTTCACAGAATGCACGAGCATTTCGTAGCATTGTTTCAATGTTGGTCAAACTCACTGGCTCCGCCAGCACCACCTCCTCCTCCTCTTCCACCTGAGCATCAGGCAGACCAAGATGGTGATCTGCTGCTTCCACGTAGTCAATAACATTGACGTTCACAGTTTCACCATGATGAACCCACCTAGTATATGTGACCGACATCCCATACAAGTGTAGATGATTTTGCACAGTTGACTAGGGTCTTGTAATTGAATTCATACAACTGCTACACGAGCAGAGCACATCTGATTTTGGACCACCGTACTCAGCTCTGATAAAGTTCATGAAGTTTTCAACCCCTCGACATATGTAGCAGAGAATCTTCGAGAAGAAGTTATCCAAGTCCTGGTCATCTGTTAGACATACAAATTAGTTCTTCTACTAGATATTACAGGAAAAACATATATGCTTTTTTATGAAGTCCAGAAAAAAATACCTAGGTCGATGTTTAAAGCTATGGCAAGATATTTGGACGAGCAGATCTAAGTAACGAAATATATGTATAGCTAATTCAGCAAACAGATTTGAGTGCTAAATTATGGCAAGCTGTTTCAACAGTCAATGAGGCCGAGCACATAGCCATCGAACTATCGAAGGCCATCGCAGCAACAAATATCGAGTATAATACGGTGTAGAGCTATTTCACCTAACAGATTGGCTACTAGACCATGGCAATTTACATCACAATAAATATATGGCATGATATTTTAGCAACTAATCGG
>NC_057798.1:542036539-542037019 GCF_018294505.1 Triticum aestivum
CTTGGCATGCCATCTCAGCTAAGCAGATTGAGTGCAGAACAGGGCAAGGAAGCTTCTTAAGCAGAGCATATTGATTGTAAACTACTTCGGCAAACAGTGAGATTAACAGCGTCTATCAGCTAACATTCAACACTAAACCGACATGAACAGGGCCTCAGTCTAGAATGCGCGTACCGTGGGAGAAGCTGACCACCATGCGTCTCCACACGAACATCGCCAGCGGTGGCGGCACTGACCGCCGTGCGCCTCCACAAGAACATAGCCAGCAGTGGCAGCGCGACTAGAGGACGGCAGTTTACGAGAGCGTACTGTGGGAGCAAGAGGATCGTCGTGCGTCCCCTCCACAAACCGCGGCACCGACGTATCGGTGCAGCGGGGAGGGCGGCTTTGGCAAAGTGAATGGAGTAGAGGGGGCGGAGGGAGGGGTTTGGGGAATATTATTGGCTAGTTGGCCAAAGTGCGGTTGAATCGGATTTGGGG
>NC_057798.1:542037599-542187003 GCF_018294505.1 Triticum aestivum
TAAAAAATGGAGTTGGTGATGATGGTGTGCCTATCATCCTGCAATATAGGTCGTCCGATCTATATCTAACGGATAGGAAGGAAACTATGACAATTTACCCGCACTCCTCTCCACATTTGCAGATAAGGCTTTCCCTCATTCATCCTTTTCTCCCACAAGATCTTGATCTTGCATGCAACGCACGGGCATCTTGCTAGTACTCCTACAATACACTATATTATTGTGAAAGTTCATATACACCGGCCGAAATTAATGCAAACATGGCAGATTTTCATTACATTTCGAACTTTTATAGGACAGAAAAATAAAAGAAACCCGACCCTAAACCTATTTTGCGACGGTGACCGACGTCCTCCATCTGCGATCTCTATGTACAGGGGCAGGGTTCAAGACCCGTGAAGTGAAGGTGCGGTCTCCGGCGAGGAAGAGTAGAACATGGGATACGGACCGGCCAGTTGACACACCATGCCCTGCTGCCTCCCATGCCCTACTCATCCTCGCAGGAGTCCCCGGCCTCGGTGGTGCCGGATGTTGGATGGCGGCAAGTAGGACGCGTGGTTGATGGTGGTCCCGTCGTTGGCTGCTAGCATGGCCACCGCTTGTGCGGCCGCGTCCGTGTCCGGCTACACTGCTATTGCGTCGCGAGAAGCGACTTGAGCGAGGGCGGCGACCTCGAGCTTCATCCCCGAAGACAAGCACTCCAGCAGAGCGTTCGCACTTGCGGTCATGGCGGATGTGGTGCCAGGTAGGAGGACGATGCGCTATGGTGTGGAGGCTAGCTAGGCGTTGCCGCTTTAAGTAGTGCATTTCAGTGAGGCCAAGCGTCCGGGAGCGTCATTAAGTCGCCGGAGTTGGTTCCTCGGGCACCGAGCCTCTTAACGATGACATACAAATGCACGGTGTGAATGCGAGCAGCTGGCGCCGACTCGGAACGCACCGCGCTACGGCGCGAGGGACGAGGGTTTTGGTGTGCAAGGGTAGTCAGCTGCGGTCCTGGCAACGTTGGAGACGCCCTTTGCTCACATGCGATCCTCGCATGTCATTGAAAAAGCAAGACGACTCGGCATGGTCTCAGGTCCTGAGGATGCAGTTGGCCACGCTACACCACTCCCCGGACACGTCGCGGCACCCCGTGCATCCTCGACGAGTTGGGTGTTGGTGTGTGTTTGGATTGTGGCCAAAGTGCACCTTACCAAAATTTTGGTCATGACCCAAAGATTGGTCTTTGTTTGGATGGTTGCCATTTTTTGGCATGCCAACGAAATCTAGCCAACTCTAGTTCATTTTTCTTGCCAATGTCGGCCAAATCATGGGCAACCAATACCTCAACCAAAATTTTTGCTACCCAATGCTTTGATGGGGCAACCTTGGGCACAAACCAAACATACATTTGGTCGCGCCACAACACTAACGCCACCCTCGGCACACTGAAACCGACCATGTCTAGCAACGATATGAGCGTGTCACTCACCGCGGTCGCTGTGTCTAGAGGCGGTGCTGGAGCTGCGCCACGTTGTTGGCCCCAACGACCCACATGAACGGTTGTCGGTGGCGAGGATGTCGTGGGCCAGCTCCTCCATTGGACTAGTCTGCGCTACGTCGTCCCGACAGGTGTGCCCCTCATGTCGGTTTCCCTATTTTCCCGGCCATATTCGACCGTCAGTGCTCCGCGTTGCGCATTAGGCCTTTCACCATGTAGGCCAAGCGAGACAACTTATTGTTTATTTGAGCCGTGCAAGTATAATCATGTGGCGTTTGCTTATTTCTCATTCCTCTCCAACCCTCTTCTCCATCGATCATGTCGCCCTCCGGTCGAGTCCATCTTCCCGCATGCCTCATTTGAACATTCCGCCGAGTATCATTCGCATGTACCCGCCCTAGTCCTCTTTCATTCGATCTCCGGACCCCGAGATGAAATCGAGAGAGAACGAGTGGGGGCCCGTGATACCTAAGGCGGATTCAAAATTTTGAACTGGTGATCATAGCATCCGCAAATCATATATAAAGGGTATTCAATGTTCGTTTCGTCTTTGAACGTACAATATACTCCCTCCTATCCTTTCTAGTTTACATATAAGTTTTATGTGTAGTCAAAGTATCTCTACTTTGATAAAAGAAGTATCAACATTCAACAACGCCCAATCAATATTGTTAGATTCATACGTACTCCTAGATTTGTACTCGAGATGGTTTCCAATTTGTTTTCAACCACGTGAATGTGCTTGTTCTCGCGCATGCTCTTCCTACTAGGATTTCGCCACGTATAGCCAGTCCAATAGTAACTTTTTTCAGCTCCCTATCCAATGGAGTACTGACAACATATGTACTAGAGTATGCAGTGCTCATAGTAGTACTCCCTCCTTCCATTTATATAGGGCCTATGTGGAGGAGAGAGATGTGAAAAAGTAAGGGGAGTGAGCTCTCATGCAAGAGCCTTAGCTATATACGCATTCCTAGTTAAATACAATAAATATGAAGAAAGAGATAGAGAGGAGATGGAAAAAGGTACTAATACAATAGCCAACCTTATATATTTTTTGCAGGAAATAGCCAACCTTATAGCCCACACTACCGTATGAGTGCATATAATAGATGATGGCTATTGATGACATGGCAATCCCTCATAGCCATCGACTGGCTATATTATTAACCATGCTCTAATGCATTTTTAAAACCGCATTTAACTATTGACAAGACTAATAGTACATGAGATGTATAATGTGAAAATTATATCATTGGAAACTCCTTTCACATACGAATTTGACCGTATGCTTTGTGTAAGTTTCATGTCATATATTATTACTCTAACATTTGGTCAAAGTTAGCCTCGAAAAACGCATTAGGCCCTGTATAGTAAATGGAAGGAGGGAGTAGTAGTGGAAGTGGATCCTCTAACGTAGGTATCCCTGCCTTACCCTCCCTTTCGGTCACTTACTGGCGGACCCCATGCTTGCTAGGCCCCGCATGTCAGTTACTCAATGGGTTCGGCCACGTCAGGGGATCCTCATTCGTACTATACTCCCTTTGTTTTTATTTACTCTGCATAAAACGGAGGGAGTGGTAGTATAATAAATGACGCAGGCGAGGGAGGGGGAGGGATGTCGGTATGCTCTCAACTGTGGTCCCACAAGCGAGCGAAAACGCAAGATGAAGCGCGTTCCATTTGGTGAGCAACATGGAGGGTCCAGCGTGCTGGGCTGCAACGCGAACGCGACAAGAGCGATGTACAGTCAAAACCGATTGACCGGTCGTCACCAGAACAACTATTCACACCAGAACATTCGCTGCTCGGCCTACGCCAGCCACTGCCCTAAAACCACACCTAATCTCCAGCCCATCCCCCCACCTTTCGACCCCCTAGCCAGCATCAAGCGTCCCCTAGTTCAACGGAAAGCCATGGTGCACCGCAAGATCACTTACTACAAGATGCTGACGCCAGAGCATCGCGCAAAAATCGCGGCGGCGGTGGGCGCCACAGACCTCCGTTCCCAAGCTCGCTTTGCGACGGGCCAATCCCCGAGTTCTCTGGCGCCAAGCTACGAGGAGGTGGAAGCTGTTCCAATGTTCATGGCGGAGGTCGCATCGCAGAAGGCCCCCAATGGGTATGAGACGATGGACGTCGACTTTGTGCCGGCGTCCGAGTCCCCCATGGTGCAGGCGGACCAGCGGTTCAACATGGCGATACTAAAGGAGGATCGGGAGGCAGAGGCTCAACTCGACGTGGAGCACGCGCATGCCGCTGCCATCGAGGCTCTCCTGTAGGCAGAACCGGATGTCGTGGATGTGAACCGGGCGGCGGAGGCTCAACTTGAGGCGGAGCGCGTGGATGCCGCTGCCATCGAGGCCCTCCTGCAGGCGGAACCGTATGTCCTGGACTTGAACCGGGCGGCAGAGGCTCGACTCGACGCAATGCGCGCGGATGCCGCTCTCATCGATGACCTCCTGCAGGCGGAACCGGACGTCCTGGACTTGAACCGGGCGGCGGAGGCTCGACTCGATGCGAAGCGCGCGGATGCCGCTGCCATCGAGGCCCTCCTGCAGGCGGAATCGGACGTCCTCGACTTGAACCGGGCTATGCTCTTGTCCGTGCAAAGCGCCCGCACGCTCTGCGTGAACGAGTAGCTAGAGGCTGAGGACAACCACGGTGCGGAGACACACGTCGGCAGCTACGGCTGGTTCTCGCCGGCAGCCAAAGACGATGAGGCCGTCTCGTTCCGCGAGCAGTTATAGTTTTTCTTTATGTTGTTGTTTTTATGGATCTTTTGCTGTGTAAAAAAATATATTTGTTATGCAAGTCGTCTGACTTGGGTCAGTCTACCATTTCAGGCGGTTGGATGAATATCCTACGTCTCCTAACCCTACTTTCCTTCTTCCTCACCTCTTCTTCTTTCCCAACAAACCACCGCATGGCCCGTACGGGTACTCCCCAACATGCGGTCGGATAAACATACTCTGTGAATGAAAATTATGTGTCAGCAGTAGGATGGCTGAGTTTGGTTTGTTCACATGCGACAGCACGTGTCAGTGAGGGTGCGTTCCCTTGGTTGGGTTTGCGGCGTGTAGGAGCGCCTGTGTGAGGGTGCGGTGCGACCGCGGCATGCAGGAGCGACCGTGTGAGGGTGCAGTGTGACCGCGATAGCCGTGCGCAAGTGTACCTCCTTCTCATTTTGAAAACTTTAGGCAAGCTTGGCAAAAATGTGTGGCAAAGTTTGGCAAGGCAAGCCCTAGACCCAAACAGGATAAGTACGTACGTACTAGGAGTACTAGTGTTAAAAAAGAAAGGTGGGGTTTTCTTTCGCGGGATTTAATCGATACAAATCCTCGTTTCACGTGTCAATTAATGCGTATTTTTTCTCCAAAGACCAAAGAGCTAACCATGTCACTCCTCATTGCTTCATTAATGTAGCGCCATGCAAACCAACCTTCTCACTTCCGCATGCATGCAGGGGATATTAATTTCCTTGGTTGCTAGTACGAGGCAAACCCCATCAATTTTGCCTCGATTAGTGTTAGTGGCCTTTTGCAAATTGTAATTTTGATATACTGGCCTTGTGTACAAAAAATGGAGGTAGTAACTATATTTGACTTCCTTCCCCATTGCGGTGACGTCGATGATATCTTTTTTGTGTGGTTTGGCAAAGTGCGTTCGACGGAGAACACCATTGAGGGAGACCACGGTAAGTCGTTCGCAAGTGCCGCCTGCAAGCCGAGACAACCGCCTTATTTGCATCCAGGAAGTCCGTTGAACCAAAGGAGTAGTACTACTAGGATTACACAATAGCATCGTCCGTCCAGCTTAGTGCGGTGAGATGGTTTCTCGAAGAAGACGATGGAGAAGCGGAGTCAGCGAAGAGTGAAATGATGGTTGCTTCGTCCGTGCTTTTGTGATTTGACGCCTCACTGCTTTGTGATTTGTGATAGAAGGGACAGGGGAGTAGACTCTGTGCTCTATACTGTACTACATGCGTCCAAGCATGGGAGAAAGAGGAGAGACGTTGCATTTTTCTAATCCTTCAATCAATCAATCAGGGAGCTTCAGTTCCATCTTTTTGGCTTTGTCAACACCGTCCACAATGGTTCCCACGATGCCAAAACCTATTTTCACATTTGGATACACATTGTGGATGCCCTTAACCGTACCACTTGGTTTTGCTCCTGTGTGCTATATATACAAATATCAATTATATTGATCTAAAAAATTATAGAATCAAGATTAGTAAAAAGGAGGTGATTTTGCCGCGCGGATGGCAGGGGAGGTTTCTTATTTTTAGAGGATGTTGTCCTGGCGGTTTCCTAACATGCGGTCCCACATGTCAGTGCTTTACCAAGCCGATCCGCGTCCCACATGAGGACGAACAACGGCAGAAGCAACACGTGGTTAAGTTGAAGAAGATGAGGGAGAAGCGGATTCAGCAACGAGTGGAATGATGGTTCCTTCGTCCCTCCAACTTCTTTTTTTAGCATTATTACTTCGTCCCTCCAACTTAACTGTGGGAAAGGTGCAGCTTTGTGATTTGACGCCACATTTCTCATTACTACGCCGGCGCCATGACTGGGGTGCTTCACTCCGGCTGCTCTGCATTGTATTCTGGTATGGCACGTGGACCCAGTAGCTTGATGTCCCACATGTCGGCGAAAGGGACTAGAAGATTTATGAAAGCGAGCGCTCCACTCTTACGATGGAGGAGTACACGACACGACGGCCCAGTGAACTGTCACTTGCACTGTATAGTACTATAGTTTTGCTATTTCGCACGATCCATCGATACAAACCCGATTAAATAGGAAAGGGCGGTATTTTTCCCGCGCGGTAGATGATACTGGCCATACATTTCAAAGGCAATTTTATTGTATGCAAACTGAATAATTAAGACCTTTCCCAGTACTCCAGGGTGTACAGGTGCTAAGGATGCCACATAGGCAGAAAAATGATGTGGAAAAGCAATTAAAGAGGATAGAGAGGATTATGGTGACCCCAACAAGAACCAATGCTAAGCACGTGAACCTAGAGAAAAAGACTACCAACCAATACATGAAGGACTTTTATTACTAAACAATTAAATAGAGAAGGCTTAGCTACAAAACCTAAGCACCGATGCATTGGGGACATTAGTTGTGTCGGAGTAATGGGCCACGGGTAGGCTAACCCGGGCCCCAGAGCCTTTCAAGACATTGGATAAGTAACATCGCTCGTGTCGAGTCCCAGGGACGACTCTAAGATATGCCGAGTCCCAGGGACGACTCCAAGATATGTCGAGTTCCAGACGACGACTCCAAGATAAGCCGAGTCCTAGAGGGCGACTCCAAGATAAGCCGACTCATGGCCGGCGACTTCCAGAGAGGCCGGCTATAGAGAGTCGGCCCACGACTCCACCCTCGTCTCGAAGGGCGAGGCGGGGTACGGCCACGGCGTGGCCGTCCCCCCTCCCGCTTACAAGGGGCCGGCATGGCTACAGTCAGCTGTACCGCCGAAGATCTCCGGCGTGGCGCGGCTCTGTTGCCATGCCTGCCCTGATCTCAGCCACAGTGGGCGGCGCACTGTGCCCATGACGCCAGCCTGTACGACCCAAGGACGGTGGGGCCGCCTGTCAGTGGGTAGATAGAAGAGGGCACGAGCGCCCTGAAGACGGACCCACGGGAGTCGGCCCCCTGGAGTCGGCCGACCCCTCCCACGGGCCCCACGCGCCATTAACCAGACACGATGGGGAATGGCGACAGTGAACGCATGCCAGACGGCGGCGCTGTTGCCATAACCGCATGACCAAGCCAGCGTCATCAGGAGTACCGCTACAGTATCAGGCCTGTCTGCGGGGCCCGCTAGTCGGCGGGCCCCAGTAGTCGGCAGAGAGGATGACGGCCTGAGAGACAGATGGCTGGGACCCGCGCCCAGCCAGATTACCATTGTACCCCTTGGGGGTAGGCCTATATAAACCCCTCGGGAAGCCCATGCAAAGGGTTCGAACCCAGATAGAGATAGTCCTTAGAGCATAGGAAGGAGAGAGCTAGCCTTGCCCTCTCTTACCTCCAGAAACAGCTCCAGGAGCACCATTGTAACCACTTTGCCATAGTGACCATGCGGAGACCCCGCAGAGCAGCAGTAGGGGTGTTATCTCCTCGGAGAGCCCTGAAGCTGGGTAAGTTCCGCCGGCGTGCATGTCTTCGCCTCATCCCACTTCCGGGCACCGGCGACGTTCTACTCGCCCCCACCATGATTAGCCATCCTTTGGCATATGTCGTACCCAACCCCCGACATTTTGCGCCCACCATGGGGCGAGGTGCACCGTCATCCGGAGACCTGCTCTGGACGGGAACCCTTTTCCTCCCTAGCAAGTGCAGCCAGCCCGGCACGCCAGATGGAGCCTGCGCCGATGCACTGCACGGCGCTGAGATCGCCTGCGCGGCCAGCTGCCTCGCCGAGCTTATCGATGAGGTTCGCCTCTCCGACGAGCCTGCGTCCGACGCAGGCACGAGCGGCCCCGAGAGCCTCCTCGCGGGTCTCCTCGACCAACTCCACGTCGTCGGCGAGCTTGTCGTGGACCTGGAGTCCATAGGATCCACCGACCCGATGCTGGTCGACTCCGACACCGCGTCGCTCGACGCGTTTCCCACCAACGTGGTGGTCTACGACGAGTCGTTCCCTTGCGCGGGGAGCGGCGGAAGCACCGTCACGGAATTTCTCGTCCTCGATTAGGGCAAGCGTTCCGGTGAGGGAGCTCATGACCCACTCGACGCGGCCCTACGAGACCTAACCGTGCTGATCCCGGGAGACGCTGACACCGAGACGCTGGAGGCACGCCTCCTTCAGCTTATCGAGGGTGCGAAGAAGTTGGCAAGCATGAGGTGCTTGTCAGAAGCCTACCAGCGCGAGATGGATCGTGCCGTGGGTGGCTCGCTGGCTCCGACTGGGCCTAGCCTCCTAGGCGCGGTCCGGCAACGCGGCGCGGCAATCGCCAACTTGTTTGGGGCCGATCACCCTGTGTATGCCACGCCCGCGGAGAACATCTGCGCCGCCCAGGCGGCGGCAGACGAGCTCGACAACTTCCAGGGCGAAGAGCGCCGCATGATGACGGAGCAAGTTCAGCAGCTCCTCGATGCGGCTGCCGCGCAGAACGAAACCAGCTGCCGCACGGAGGCGCCACGGCGACAAAACGACGACCCGCCACCCCGCCGAGACCAAGGCGCGATGTCTCGGACGCCGACTGGCGGGGCCCGTGGAAAGAAGGACAAGGAGCTGGCTGTCAGCCACAGTCGGACTCGCATCACCATCGAGCGCGACCA
Source organism: Triticum aestivum (assembly GCF_018294505.1). NCBI lineage: Eukaryota > Viridiplantae > Streptophyta > Magnoliopsida > Poales > Poaceae > Triticum > Triticum aestivum. Next base: position 542,046,378 of record NC_057798.1, read on the forward strand.
AGACGGCCGCCCCAAAGCGGTGGAACGGCGGGACGACTATCTGCCTCCCCCTCCTCGCAGAGAAAGGCGAGTCTCCCCGCCGCCCGTAGAGCATCCGACTCTCGGCGACCGCCTCGGCCATCGAGAGGGAGTCGGAGAGAATGATGCCCGCCACCGAATCGACCGACTCCACCGATCCTTGGCGCTGGAAGAAGAGGATTAGCTGGGTCCCCCCTGTTTCGGACCCCGCATCCGAGGTGAGCCCTTCCCCAAAGGGTTCGCGCTCCCCCGAGACACGCCCAAATACACCGGCACCGTGAAGCCGGAGGACTGGCTGATTGACTACTCCACAGCCGTCAACATAGCAAACGGCAACAAGTGTGTTGCCGTAAGATATGTCCCGCTCATGCTCCAGGGCACGGCCCGGACATGGTTGAACAGTCTGAAGCCTCGCAGCATCAACAGCTGGGTCGACTTCACCGAGGCCTTCGTCCACAACTTCACGAGCACGTACAAGCGACCTCCCAAGCCTCGCCGACTCTCCTTGTGCGTGCAAGGCCCCAACGAATCCACTCGCGACTACCTCACGCGCTGGGGCGAGCTCCGGAACTCCTGCGAGGGCGTGCGTGAGGTGCAGGCTATCGAGTACTTTACTGCCGGGTGCAGAGAAGGCACCCTCCTCAAGCACAATCTTCACTGCGACGAGCCGGAGACCCTCGATGAACTGCTGATCGTAGCAGACAAGTACGCCACGGCCGACTCCTCCATGAAGGCGGAGATTCAAGTCAGCGCGACTGGCAAAGTCGCCCCTCAGGCTCCAAGAACTCCGGCTGGGGACACCAGCCGGCAGCAACAGCAGAACGACCACAAGCGCAAGGCCCCGCAGCCGGTTTCCAACAGCCGGCAAGTGGCGACAGTCGAAGACCAACAGCTGGAAGGGCCGCCTCCAACGAAGCGGCAGAAGGGCGGCAAGTCTAACTGGTTGCCGGCCTTCTCCTACGAGCAGACCCTGGATGGCCCCTGCAAGTTCCACAGTGGCGCGAAGCCATCGAACCACACCACCCAAAAATGCCACTGGCTGACCAGAATCGCCAAGGGAGACGGCCTGCTCCCTCCCCCGCCTGCTGGGCCGCCTCCTCCCCCGCCGCCCCAGCAGCCGGCTGTGAGGCCAGTCGGCGCAGTACAAGACGAGTTCCCAGATGAGCATGGAGCCTATGTGGTGTTCACCAGTGTGGCAGACGATCGACGCAGCAGGCGCCAGCAGCAGCAAGAGGTGAACGCAGTCGCATCAAGTACTCCAGAGTTCATGCATTGGTCCGAAAGGCCTATCAGTTGGAGCAGAGCTGATCACCCAGAGGTGATGCCGAATCCAGGATCCTACGCCTTGGTCTTAGGCGCCACACTCGCCACAGATAGGCGGGCCGCTCACTTCTCACGAGTGCTGATAGACTGAGGCAGCAGTATCAACATCCTGTACAAGGATACGATGCAGAACTCAGGAATAAAGAGAAGACAGCTTCAGAGCAGGCGGACTGTGTTCCATGGCATTGTTCCTGGCCTTTCCTGCTCACCAATCGGCAAGATCCTGATAGACGTCCTCTTTGGGGACAAAGATCATTTCCGCCGAGAGCCAATTTGGTTTTAAGTGGTGGACCTTGAAAGCCCGTACCATGCGTTGCTTGGCCGACCAGCTTTGGCCAAGTTCATGGCAGTCCCACACTACGCCTACCTCAAGATGAAGATGCCGAGTTCCAAGGGAATTCTGACCGTGACCGGCGACTACAGAAAGTCATCCGCTTGCGCGGCCGAAAGCAGTCGGCTGGCCGAGTCCTTGGTGATCGCGGCTGAGAAGCGGCTCCTCAATCAGGTTGTGGTGATGGCCGGCAAGCAGCCCGAGATGTCACCCGACCCCAAGGAGTTGGAAGCAGAAGGATCATTCAAGCCGGCCAGAGAAACGAAGAAGATACCTTTGGACCCGGAGCACCCAGAGAGGTACGCTATCATGGGCACAAACCTTGACAGCAAATAGGGAGGCGAGCTCGTCGATTTCCTCCGTGATAATCCAGACATCTTCGCATGGTCCCCTAAAGACATGCCTGGTGTACCGACAGAATTCGCCGAGCACAAATTACACGTCCGATCTGGTGTGAAGCCCGTCAGGCAGCCCTTGCGCCGCCTGTCAGAAGAGAAGAGAAGAATTGTTGGAGAAGAGATAGCCCGGCTCCTGGCAGCCGGCTTCATTATGGAAGTGTTTTTCCCAGAGTGGCTAGCGAACCCGGTACTGGTGCTGAAGAAGAACAAGCAGTGGCGGATGTGTATCGACTACACAAGCCTCAATAAAGCCTGTCACAAGGACCCATTTGCTCTGCCAAGAATTGAACAGGTGATAGACTCCACAGCTGGATGCGAGCTGTTGAGTTTTTTGGATGCATATTCTGGATATCACCAGATCAAGCTGAACCCGGCTGACCAACTGAAGACCGCCTTCATCATGCCGTTTGGTGCCTTCTGCTACCTGACCATGACGTTCGGCCTGAGGAATGCCGGCGCCACCTTTTAGCGTTGCATGCAGAAGTGCCTCCTCAAGCAACTCGGCAGGAATGCTCACGTCTATGTAGATGACGTGGTGGTGAAGACGGAAAAACGTGGAACTCTGTTGGAAGACCTCAAGGAAACCTTTGAAAACCTACGCCAATTCCAGATCAAGCTTAACCCCAAGAAGTGCGTCTTTGGAGTACCAGTCGGCCAACTCCTTGGTTTCCTGGTCTCTGAACGTGGCATAGAGTGCAATCCTGTGAATATCAAGGCCATCGAGAGGATGGAAGCACCCAGACGACTGTTAGATGTGCAGAAGTTCACCGGCTGTTTGGCGTCCATCAGCCAATTCATCAGTCGGCTGGGCGAGAAGGCTCTCCCCTTGTATCAGCTCATGAAGAAGACAATCTTTTTTGAATGGACTCCCAAGGCGGATGAGGCCTTTCTCCAACTGAAGAAGATGTTAACTACTCCCCCTGTGCTGGCGGCTCCGACTCCCAAAGAGCCCAGCTCCTATACATTGCCGCCACCAGCTGGGTAGTCAGCACAGTCATTGTAGTCGAGCGCAAGGAGGAAGGCAAGGCGCTACCTGTCCAGAGACCGGTATATTACCTGACCTCGGTACTGTCGGCCTCCAAGCAGAACTACCCCCACTACCAGAAGATGTGCTACGGCGTGCATTTTGCCGCCAAGAAATTGAAGCCTTACTTCCAGGAGCATCCAATCACTGTGGTCCGCACAGCCCCACTAGCCGAGATCATCGAAAGCCGAGATGTTTCTGGCCGAGTGGCCAAATGGGCCATCGACCTGGCTCCCTACACCATCTACTACGAGCCCCGCACCGCCATCAAGTCACAAGCACTAGCCGACTTCCTCATTGATTGGGCCAAGACCCAGTATCTGCCACCAGCGCCCGACTCCACCCATTGGCGGATGCACTTCGATGGCTCCAAGATGCGCACCGGCCAGGGAGCCGGCGTCGTCCTCACTTCCCCCAAGGGTGACAACCTCAGATATGCGTTGCAGATCCATTTCGCCGCCTCCAACAACGTGGCCGAGTACGAGGCGCTCATCCACGGGCTCCAGCTTGCCAAAGAACTCGGCATTCGCCGGATCCTGTGTTATGGCGACTCTGACTTGGTGGTCTAGCAATCATCTGGCGATTGGGATGCCAAGGATGCAAACATGGAAAGCTACCTCTTCCTTGTACAACAACTCAGCCAAGGAAAGCTACTTCGAGGGGTGCGAGTTCCTCCACGTGCCAAGGAACGACAACGACCAAGCAGACGCCTTGGCACGACTCGGCTCCACCCGCCATGCAATACCATCCGCCATCACCCTTCCGCGCCTCCTCAAGCCGTCTATCAAGCCGTCACCAGAATCAGACTCAATCTTTGTGCCGGCTCCACCCGAAGAAGTCGGATCCGACTCCAAGAAAGCCACAGTCAAAGCCGGCCCGGGGACTTCAGAACCCGGCCCAGGGACTGCGGTGACAAGACCAAAGACTCCAGAACTCGGCCCGGGGATTGCTCCAGTCGGCCCAGGGACTTCGTCAAATCAGCAAGCGGCTGAGGACTCCAACCCGCCGCCTCCCAGCCCAGCCGCCCTTGTCCAAGTCGCACTAGTGGCAGTTGAAGAAATAGCAGCATCGTCATGGGCCCAGCCCATCCTCAAGTTCCTAGTAAACAGAGAGCTGCCAACTGATGAAATCTTGGCTCGGCAAGTGCAACACCGAGTAGCAGCTTATACCATAGTCAACAGAGAGCTGGTCAGGCGCAGCGTCACTGGCGTCTACCAACGCTACGTTGAGGCAGAACAAGGCCAAGCAATTCTCAGAGACGTCCATGAAGGCGAGTGCGGTCACCATGCGGCCGCAAGAGCACTCGTCGCCAAAGCCTTCCGGCATGGTTTTTTCTGGCCGACTACTCTAGAAGAGGCCAAGGAATTAGTCCAAAAATGCAAGGGGTGCCAGATGTTCCGTTCCAAGCCACTTCAGCCAGCTTCCGCACTCAAGACCATCCCCGTCGCCTGGCCCTTTGCAGTCTAGGGCCTGGACATGGTGGGACCATCCAAGACGGCACGAGGTGGCTTGACTCATCTACTTGTCGCAGTGGACAAGTTCACCAAGTGGATAGAAGTGAAACCCATCAAGAAGTTGAATGGTCTGACTGCAGTGACTTTTATCGCCGAGATCACGACTCGGTACGGCATCCCGCACAGCATCATCACCGACAATGGCACAAATTTTGCCAAAGGCGCCTTGGCCCGTTTCTGCGCGACGCAGGGCATCCGACTGGACTTAGCGTCTGTTGCCCATCCGCAGTCAAACAGCCAGGTGGAGCAAGCAAATGGCCTCATCTTATCCGGCATCAAGCCTCGACTGGTCGTGCCGCTGGAGCGATCGGCTGGCTGCTGGCTTTGAGGAGCTGCCGGCCGTCCTCTGGAGTATGCGCACGACTCCAAACAAGTCAACCGGTTTCACACCTTTCTTCCTTGTCTACAGCGCCGAGGCCGTCATCCCGGCGGATATAGAGTTCGACTCCCCGCGAGTCACTATGTACACCGAGGAAGAAGGAGAAGAAGCACGTCAAGACGGCATCGATCTGCTGGAAGAGGGCCGGCTGTTGGCACTCAGCCGGTCCAGCATCTACCAGCAGAGTTTGCGTCGATACTACAACAGGAAGGTGAGGCCAAGATCTTTCCAAGAGGGCGACCTTGTGCTCCGACTGATCCAGCGAACAGCCGGCCAGCACAAGCTGTCGGCGCCTTGGGAAGGCCCCTTCATCATCAGCAAGGTTCTGGGAAACGACTCCTACTACCTGATCGACGCTTAGAAGCCCCGAGCACGCAAGAGGGACGACTCCGGCAAAGAGACAAAACTCCCGTGGAATGCAAATCTTCTCCGAAGATTTTATAGTTGATGCAGTATGTATCACGCTACCCTTTTGTATTAAAGTACCAAGACTTTGGGCCCCCCGAGACGAGCTCGAGGACTGCCCTTTTTTGTTATCTGTATGATAAGAATTATGCCTTCGAGTATATTACTCTTTGTTAATGCCGCTTGGCACCGGGCCCGACTAGTCGGCCCGGGGACTTGCCGCCTCGCGCTATGAGGAGCTTCCCGCAGTCAGACAAGTAGTGCGCGGTGCCTAATCCATCTCCTGACAAAGCGGTAGCTCACAGAGCGACTGTTTGGTGGGCAGGAGTGAGGAAGAATGGGCGCCCACACGAAAAATGGCTAAGGACCCAAAGCACGAACATAGCGTAAGACGGCCTCCAACATCTCTGAGGCAAAAGCCGACTCATGAGTAGTCGGCTTGCCGCTTTATACTAGCCTCTATTAAATACAGCCGACTCTTTAGTAGTCGGCTTGCCGCCTTCTATCCAACTTGTTAAAGAAGACTCTAAGATGGTCGAGTACCTGCCTTCCTAAAGTAGACAAGCATTTGACCCAGCGGCATTCCGCAGAGCGGGTGTCCGTCTGGCAAGGCGGCAAAGCGAAAAGCCTAAAGAGCAATGAGCAAGGAAAGATAGAACTCGGATTAATATTTACATAGCATAGGCCCTTGGCCGAATCATCGAACGGAAGTTCAAAATACACCCCACGGGTGGAATTGTGCAAATTAACAAGTTCCTTAAAGACTTTTTAGAGCAGACAAAATAAAGCCAGAAGGCAGCCTAGGGAGCAGCAGACGGGTTTGGAGGGTCGAAGGAGACGGAGGTGTCAAGCGTCGGGGCGGCCGGCTGGGCAGTCTCGGCTTGATCGACATCGGCGGCAGCCAGCCCGGTCGGACGCGACTCGTTGCTGGAGGCACGGTCGAGCTGAGGCTGGTCGCCTGCTCCGACTTCTGGCGTCTCCATCTCGCCTTCGTCCTTTGCCTCACCTTCCTCCTCGGTGCTGGAGTCAATCACCTCCGCCGAGTCCTCGCCGAAGTCCGGGTTCATCCCAAACCACTCTAGCGGCACCTCCTCGCTGCCTGCAGCCCGCTCGGGGACGAAGACACTAGTGTCCGTGTAGTCGGTAATCGCCGCCGCACGCTCGACAAGGGCACCCTCCACTGCCACCAGCTCTACCTGGGCCTCTGACCGGAACGCGGCCAGCCGGTCCAGGTCCAGCCCCGAATACCACGCCTTGATGAATTCCAAGGCCCGGCACGCTCCGGCCCGGGCCGAGGAACCCTTCCAAGCTTCAAGACGGCCAGCTGCGACCTCCAGCCAGACGGCGGTCCGACTGGCGGTGCGCAGGGCCGGTATGTCTGGCCATAGAGCGGCAACCGCCTGGGCGCCGACACACTGAAGCCGGCGCATCAGCCGATGGGCCGGACGAAGACGGGCATCGATGCTCAGAAGCTGCTCATCGACGGTTCGGGGGGCGTTAGCAGCGATCTCCGCGCCGCTTGCCCTCCGCACCTCGCGATCAGCCTCGATGGCCTGAGTGAAAGCCTGCGAGTGGCCAGGGAAGAGGTATGCCAAGACAAAAAATAAGTGAGTCGAAAAAACCAGAAATCGGCCCGACCTATAGTCGGAAGCTCGAAGAAAGAAAGGAAGAAAAGAAACTCACGGTCGACGATGTCTTCGATCTCATGGAAGCCGGAGGTCAGCATCGCCTCCTTGTTAGTCCAGGAGGAGCGCTCGCTCTCGAACTCGGCCAGGAGAGCGGCCTCCTTCTTCTCGGCCTCGTCCTGCGCCTTCTTGAGCAGCTCCTGCTCGGCCAGCTGCGAAGCCAACAGGTCGCGCTCTGTGGCAAGTTTGCTGCACTCCTCCTCCTTGGCGCACAAGGCAGTGTTGGCCTCGCCCAGCTGCTGCTGAAGAGTGGCGTTGGCCTCTGAAGAAGAAAAAAGAAGAAAGACAATGAGTCATCAACAAAGAAAGTCGCTGAGAAGATCTGGCCCGACTACTCAGCAGTCGGCCTAAATCTCTGGGACTACAGCCCGCGGGTGTGCCAGGGCGCCCCGCGAAAAAGAAGAAGGATTCACCCGGCTCTCTGACAAGTCGGCAGTCCGCCTGCCTAGCTCGTCAACATTGCGGTTGAAGGCGGTAGCGCGGAGGTTGTGATACTCCTGCAATAAGCATTTCAGACAAAGTTAATATTTGGAACTCGCCAGAGGGAGTTCCGAACCGTCTGCTCAGCAGCCGGCCCGAAACTCGGGGACTACACCCAGTGCGTGCGCTGGCGCGCCCCCATAGAGGAAAACAAGAATCAAAGAGGGAAACATACTCAGACGGCCGTTCGCGCTGCCAGATGCATCCTGGTGCAGTTTTGAAGGGCGTCGCCTTCAGCTTGCAGCTTCGCCTGGACGTCCAGAAGCGCTTGGTTCAACGGCCCTGTGCCCCCTCCGCGCAACCACCCAACGGGCGCGGCGCTCGTCGCCTCGATGTCTGGGATTGCCGAGCTGGCGGCGCCGATCTCCCGGGGTCGCGGCGCTGAGGTCGCCCTCTCAAGACGGCGGCGCACTAGCGAGGCGACTTGAAGAAGAAGCCTCGCCTCGGACTCGTCCGCAGTCGGTGGCACCGGCGGGCCCGCCGGCTGTTTGCCGTGCGCTCTCCCAAATGGCGGCGGAGGCGGCAATGGCGGTACGAGCGTGTCCGACATGGAGGCCTCGCCGCTTTCCTTCTCCACGACGGGGTTCTCAGTGTCGGTTTCTCAAGTCTGCATCGTGAACTCCGGGGGCGGCGGCGCTGAGGACAGCGGGATGACGAGCAACGCTGATTGGCGGTGAGCGGCTTCCTCGGCTTGCTGCCTTGCTGCGGTGGCGGCTTTGGCCTCTTCCAGTTTTTCTGGGCGGAGGCCGCCGCCTTCTCGGCTTTCGCTTTCTCCAGGCGGTCGGCCTCCTCCTCGTAGCGCTTTTCCCGCGCGTTTCGCTCCGTCGCCTCCCGGAGGTCGGCGGCAGGGTCAACCCGCCGAGTGTTGGCTGACGTCTCCGCCGACCCCATGACAAAGGGGACGACGACCCTGTCAAGGGTGAGGGGAGCCCTGAAGCAAAAAAGGAATGAAAAAGAGAAACTCGGACGAGATTCTCCGAAGGAAAATAAGGACAAAGGAGGAAGCACTTATGCAAAAACTAGTGGCGGCCTCTTCACTTCCTTGCGGAAGCGGTTGGCCCTCGTGGCCGCCTCCTCCCGTCTGGTCGCGGCGGCCGCCCCCTTGAGCTTCTTTGGCTTGCCTCCGAATGAACTCGGCCCAGTATAGCGCCTCTTCAAGCCGCCTTGGCTAGCCAGGCCGGCGGAGGAACCCATGCCCGATGGGCCGACCCTTGGCTGGTGGCGCGGGACGACTTCCCCTTCGGCGTCGTCTTCAGGCCAGTCGGCGAAGGTGGTCGAGGGCCTGAGGCCGCTTCTCGCTCCTCCTCCCCTGCCTTCGGCGTCGGCTTCCATCGCCGCCGCCCCCAAGTCGGGGTCGTCAATGTCGCTCTCCGCTCGGTCGGGGACGAACTTGCGGTGCGGTCTCGTGACGCCGGCTGCGGGCTGCATGAGGGGGTTCTAATTCATAGAAACCAATGAAAATTAGAAGTCGGATTCGGCTATAAAGAAGACAAAGCAATAAAGAGATGTGACTTACCACGGGAGGGGGGTTGGCGCGCAAGTACGGCTCCTTGCCGAACTGCCAAACCTCCCCGAGCTCGCAGTTCGCGATGTGGTTCACCATGTTTGCCACCTATGCGCGGGGCATTTCCCTGGTGCACATCCGACTCGGGTCCCGGTGGTCGCTCATCTGACTGATCAGATGAGGGCGGCCTTGAAGAGGGAGGACTCAGCGCGCCACAAAGGCGGCCAGCAAGTCGGCCCCAACGAGGCCCTTCGACTGCGTCAGAACTCGGAGCCGCGCCACAGCGGCGGCACCGGCGGGAGTCAGTGTCTTGGCTCGATGAGACCAGCTGGGGAGCCTCCCAGCCGGAGCGCCGGCTTCATAAGGCGGCAGATTGACCCAGTCCCCGTCGGAGGTGACGTCCTTCACATAGAAGTACGACCATTGCCACATCTTCACCGACTTGATTAGCGGGATGGAGGCAAACGGATTGTCAGCTGTCGACCGCCGAATCGCGATGAAGGCGCCGCATTGAGCCGGCACACCGGCGACGTGCGTGCCGAGCTTGGATGAGAAGAATTCTCCCCACAGCTCGATGGTGGGGAGGACACCGAGGAAGCCTTCGCACAGGGTGGCGAAGGCAGACATCAGCACCACCGTGTTTGGGGTGAGGTGGTGCGGCTGGAGCCCGTGGAACTCCAGGAAGGAACGGAAGAAGCCTCTCGCCGGCAGCCCCAGGCTGCGCATGAGGTGCGAGCGGAAGATAACCCGCTCGCCCTCCTCTGGCGCTGGCAATATCGCCCTCTCCGGCGCGGCGCGGGCGCGCACGAGGTCTGCGCTGGGAAGGCGGCGCGTCCTATGGAGGAACTCAATGAGGTCGTCATCCACCTCCGAGCCGTCCCACACGCCGGAGTGCACGGCAGGAGCCGCGTGAAGGAAATATGCCCTAGCGGCAATAATAAAGTTATTATTTATTTCCTTATTTCATGATAAATGTTTATTATTCATGCTAGAATTGTATTAACCGGAAACATAATACATGTGTGAATACATAGACAAACATAGTGTCACTAGTATGCCTCTACTTGACTAGCTCGTTTATCAAAGATGGTTATGTTTCCTAGCCATGGACAAAAGAGTTGTCATTTGATTAATGGGATCACATCATTAGGAGAATGATGTGATTGACATGACCCATTCCGTTAGCCTAGCACTTGATCGTTTAGTTTGTTGCAATTGCTTTCTTCATGACTTATACATGTTCCTGTAACTATGAGAATTATGCAACTCCCGTTTACCGGAGGAACACTTTGGGTACTACCAAACGTCACAACGTAACTGGGTGATTATAAAGGAGTACTACAGGTGTCTCCGAAGGTACATGTTTAGTTGGCGTATTTCGAGATTAGGTTTTGTCACTCCGATTGTCGGAGAGGTATCTCTGGGCCCTCTCGGTAATGCACATCTTTATAAGCCTTGCAAGCAATGTGACCAAATGAGTTGGTTATGGAATGATGCATTACGGAACGAGTAAAGAGACTTGCCGGTAACAAGATTGAACTAGGTATTGGATACCGACGATCAAATCTCGGGCAAGTAACATACCGATGACAAAGGGAACAACGTATGTTGTTATGCGGTTTGACCGATAAAGATCTTCGTAGAATATGTAGGAACCAATATGGGCATCCAGGTTCCGCTATTGGTTATTGACCGAGAATAGTTCTAGGTCATGTCTACATAGTTCTTGAACCCGTAGGGTCCGCACGCTTAACGTTACGATGACAGTTATATTATGAGTTTATGAGTTTTGATGTACCGAAGGAGTTCGGAGTCCCGGATGAGATCGGGGACATGACGAGGAGTCTCGAAATGGTCGAGACGTAAAGATCGATATATTGGACGACTATATTCAGAGTTCGGAAAGGTTCCGTGTGATTCGGGTATTTTTCGGAGTACCGGAGAGTTACGGGAATTCGCCGGGGAGTATATGGGCCTTACTGGGCCATACGGGAATAGAGGAGAGAGGCCAAAAGGAAGGAGGCCTGCGCCCCACCTCTGGTCCGAATTGGACAAGGGGCACAACCCCCCTTTCCTTCTTCCTCTCCCCGTCTCTCCCCTTCTCCTACTCCAACAAGGAAGGAGGGAGTCCTACTCCCGGTGGGAGTAGGACTCCCCTTGGCGCGCCCCCTCCTAGGCCGGCCGCCCCCTCCCCCCTTACTCCTTTATATACGGCGGCAGGGGGGCACCTCTAGGCACAACAGAAAAAGTTGATCTACGGATCGTTCCTTAGCCGTGTGCGGTGCCCCCCTCCACCATATTCCACCTCGGTCATATCGTTGCGGAGTTTAGGCGAAGCCCTGCGCCGGTAGAGCACCATCATCGTCACCACGCCGTCGTGCTGACAGAACTCATCCCCGAAGCTTTGCTGGATCGGAGCCCGGGGATTATCATCGAGCTGAACGTCTGCTGAACTCGGAGGTGCCGTACGTTCGGTACTTGGATCGGTCGGATCGTCAAGACGTACGACTACATCAACCGCGTTGTCATAACGCTTCCGCTTACGGTCTACGAGGGTACGTGGACAACACTCTCCCCTCTTGTTGCTATGCCATCACCATGATCTTGCGTGTACGTAGGAATTTTTTTGAAATTACTACGTTCCCCAACAGTGGCATCCGAGCCTAGGTTTTATGCGTAGATGTTATATGCACGAGTAGAACACAAGTGATTTGTGGGTGATATAAGTCATACTGCTTACCAGCATGTCATACTTTGGTTCGACGGTATTGTGAGATGAAGCGGCCCGGACCGACATTACGCGTACGCTTACGCGAGACTGGTTTCACCGCTACGAGCACTCATTGCTTAAAGGTGACCGGCGGGTGTCTGTCTCTCTCACTTTAGTTGAACCGAGTGTGGCTACGCCCGGTCCTTGCGAAGGTTAAAACATCACTAACTTGACAAACTATTGTTATGGTTTTGATGCGTAGGTAAGAACGGTTCTTGCTCAGCCCGTAGCAGCCACGTAAAACTTGCAACAACAAAGTAGAGGACATCTAACTTGTTTTTGTAGGGCATGTTGTGATGTGATATGGTCAAGACGTGATGCTATATTTATTGTATGAGATGATCATGTTTTGTAACCGAGTTATCGGCAACTGGCAGGAGCCATATGGTTGTCGCTTTATTGTATGATATGCAAACGCCCTGTAATTGCTTTACTTTATCACTAAGCGGTAGCGATAGTCGTAGAAGCAATAGTTGGCAAGATGACAACGATGCTACAATGGAGATCAAGGTGTCGCGCCGGTGACGATGGTGATCATGATGGTGCTCTGGAGATGGAGATCACAAGCACAAAATGATGATGGCCATATCATATCACTTATATTGATTGCATGTGATGTTTATCTTTTATGCATCTTATCTTGCTTTGATTGACGGTAGCATTTTAAGATGATCTCTCACTAATTATCAAGAAGTGTTCTCCCTGAGTATGCACCGTTGCCAAAGTTCGTCGTGCCCAGACACCACGTGATGATCGGGTGTGATAAGCTCTACGTCCATCTACAACGGGTGCAAGCCAGTTTTGCACACGCAGAATACTCAGGTTAAACTTGACGAGCCTAGCATATGCAGATATGGCCTCGGAACACGGAGACCGAAAGGTCGAGCGTGAATCATATAGTAGATATGATCAACATAGTGATGTTCACCATTGAAAACTACTCCATCTCACGTGATGATCGGTTATGGTTTAGTTGATTTGTATCACGTGATCACTTAGAAGATTAGAGGGATGTCTTTCTAAGTGGGAGTTCTTAAGTAATATGATTAATTGAACTTAAATTTATCATGAACTTAGTCCTGGTAGTATTTTGCAAATTATGTTGTAGATCAATAGCTTGCGTTGTTGCTCTCATATGTTTATTTTGATATGTTCCTAGAGAAAATTGTGTTGAAAAATGTTAGTAGCAATGATGCGGATTGGATCCGTGATCTGAGGTTTATCCTCATTGCTGCGTAGAAGAATTATGTCCTTGATGCACTGCTAGGTGACAAACCTATTGCAGGAGCAGATGCAGATGTTATGAACATTTGGCTAGCTCAATATGATGACTACTTGATAGTTTAGTGCACCATGCTTAACGGCTTAGAATCGGGACTTCAAAGACGTTTTGAACGTCATGGACCATATGAGATGTTCCAGGAGTTGAAGTTAATATTTCAAGCAAATACCCGAGTTAAGAGATATGAAGTATCCAACAAGTTCTATAGCTAAAAGATGGAGGAGAATCGCTCAACTAGTGAGCATGTGCTCAGATTGTCTGGGTACTTCAATCGCTTGAATCAAGTGGGAGTTAATGTTCCAGATAAGATAGTGATTGACAGAATTCTCTAGTCACCATCACTAAGTTACTAGAACTTCATGATGAACTATAGTATGCAAGGGATGACGAAAACAATTCCCAAGCTCTTCGCGATGCAAAAATCGGCGAAGGTAGAAATCAAAGAAAAACATCAAAATGTTGATGGTGGACAAGATCACTAGTTTCAAGAAAAAGGGCAAAGGGAAGAAGGGGAACTTCAAGAAGAATAGCAAGCAAGTTGCTGCTCAAGTGAAGAAGCCCAAGTCTGGACCTAAGCCTAAGACTAAGTGATTCTACTGCAAAGGGACTGGTCACTGGAAGTGGAACTACCCCAAGTATTTGGCGGATAAGAAGGATGGCAAAGTGAACACAGGTATATTTGATATACATGCTATTGATGTGTACTTTACTAGTGTTTATAGCAACCCCTTGGTATTTGATACTAGTTCAGTTGCTAAGAGTAGTAACTCGAAACAGGAGTTGCAGAATAAACAGAAACTAGTTGAGGGTGAGGTGACGATGAATGTTGGAAGTAGTTCCAAGATTGATATGATCATCATCACACACTCCCTATACTTTCGGGATTAGTGTTGAACCTAAATAAATGTTATTTGGCGTTTGCGTTGAGCATGAATATGATTTGATCATGTTTATTGCAATACGGTTATTCATGTAAGTTAGAGAATAATTATTGTTCTGTTTACATGAATAAAACCTTCTATGGTCATACACCCAATGAAAATGGTTTGTTGGATCTCGATCGTGTGATACACATATTCATAATATTGAAACCAAAAAGATGTAAAGTTAATAATGATAGTGCAACTTATTTGTGGCACTGCCGTTTAGGTCATATTGGGGTAAAGTGCATGAAGAAACTCCATAAAAGATGGATTTTTGGAATCACTTGGTTATGAATCATTTGATGCTTGCGAACCGTGCCTTTTGGGCGAGATGACTAAAACTCTGTTCTCCGAAACAATGGAACAAGCTACTGACTTATTGGAAATAATACATACCGATGTATACGATCCAATGAGTGTTGATGCTCGTGGCAAGTATCGTTATTTTCTGACCTTCACAAGATGATTTGAGTAGATATGGGTATATCTACTTGATGAAACATAAGTCTGAAATAGTTGAAAGGTTCAAAGAATTTCAGAGTGAAGTGAAAAAGCATCATAACAAGAAAATAAAGTTTCTGCGATCTGATCGCGGAGACAAATATTTGAGTTACGAGTTTGGTCTTCAATTAAAACAATGTGGAATAGTTTCACAGCTCACGCCACCTGGAACACCACAATGTTATGGTGTGTCCAAATGTCATAACCGCACTTTATTGGATATGGTGCGATCTATGATGTTTCTTACCGATTTACCGCTATCGCTTTGGGGTTATGCATTAGAGACAGCTGCATTCACTTTAAATTGGGCACCATCAAAATCCATTGAGACGACGCTTATGAACTGTGGTTTGGCAAGAAACCAAAGTTATCGTTTCTTAAAGTTTGGAGTTGCGATGCTTATATGAAAAAGTTTCAACCTGATAAGCTCGAACCCAAATCGGGGAAGTGCGTCTTCATAGAATACCCAAAGGAAACTGTTGGGTACTCCTTCTATCACAAATCCAAAGGCAAAACATTCGTTGCTTAAGAATGGATCCTTTCTAGAGAAGGAGTTTCTCTCGAAAGAAGTGAGTGGGAGGAAAGTAGAACTTGATGAGGTAACTGTACCTGCTCCCTTATTGGAAAGTAGTTCATCACAGAAATCTGTTCCTGTGACTACTACACCAATTAGTGAGGAAGTTAATGATGATGATCATGAAACTTCAAATTAAGTTACTACAGAACCTCGTAGGTCTTCCAGAGTAAGATCCGCACCAGAGTGGTATGGTAATCTTGTTCTGGAAGTCATGTTACTAGACCATGATGAACCTACGAACTATGAGGAAGCGATGATGAGCCCAGATTCCACGAAATGGCTTGAGGCCATAAAATCTGAGATATGATCCATGTATGAGAACAAAGTATGGACTTTGATTGACTTGCTCGATGATCAGCAAGCCATGTTAAATAAATGGATCTTCAAGAGGAAGACGGACATTGATAGTAGTGTTACTGTCTACTAAGCTCGACTTGTTGCGAAATGTTTTCAACAAGTTCAAGGTGTTGAATACGATGAGATTTTCTCACTCGTATCGAAGCTTAAGTATGTCTGAATCATGTTAGCAATTGCCACATTTTATGAAATCTGGCAAATGGATGTCAAAACTGCATTCCTTAATGGATTTATTAAAGAAGAGTTGTATATGATGCAACCAGAAAGTTTTTGTCAATCCTAAAGATGCTAACAAAGTGTGCAAGCTCCAACAATCCATCAATGGACTGGTGCAAGCATCTCGGAGTTGGAATATACGCTTTGATGAGTTGATCAAAGCATATGGTTTTATACAGACTTTTGAAGAAGCCTGTATTTACAAGAAAGTGAGTGGGAGCTCTGTAGCATTTCTAATATTATATTTTGGATGACATATTGTTAATTGGAAATGATATGGAAATTCTGGATAGCATGAAAGGACTTGAATAAGATTTTTTTCAAAGCAAGACCTCGGTGAAGATGCTTACACATTGAGCATCAAGATCTATATAGATAGATCAAAATGCTTGATAAGATTTTTCAATGAGTACATACCTTGATAAATTTTTGAAATAGTTCAAAATGGAACAGTCAAAGAAGGAGTTCTTGCCTGTGTTACAAGGTGTGAAGTTGAGTAAGACTCAAGACCCGACCATTGCAGAAAATAGAAAGAGAATGAGAAGTCATTCCCTATGCCTCAGTCATAGGTTCTATAAAGTATGCTATGCTGTGAACCAGACCTATTGTATACCTTGCTCTGTGTTTGGCAAAGGAATACAATTTTGATCTAATAAGTAGATCATTGGACATGGGTCAAGAAAATCCTTAGTGAGGACTAAGGAGACGTTTCTCGATTATGGAGGTGATAAAAGAGCCCGTCGTAAAAGTTACAACGATGCAAGCTTTTACACCAATCCAGATGACTCTAAGTCTCAATCTGGATACATATTGAAAGTGGGAGCAATTAGCTAGAGTAGCTCCGTGCAGAGCATTATGGACATAGAATATTTGCGAAGTACATACGGCTCTGAATATGACAGACCCGTTGACTAAGCTTCTCTCACGAGCAAAACATGATCATACCTTAGTACTCTTTTGGGTGTTAATCACATAGCGATGTGAACTAGGTTATTGACTCTAGTGAACCCTTTGGGTGTTAATCACATAGCGATGTGAACTAGATTATTGACTCTAGTAAACCCTTTGGGTGTTGATCACATGATGATGTGAACTATGGGTATTAATCACATGTAGATGTGAATATTGGTGTTAAATCACATAGCGATGTGAACTAGATTATTGACTCTAGTGCAAGTGGGAGACTGAAGGAAATATGCCCTAGAGGCAATAATAAAGTTATTATTTATTTCCTTATTTCATGATAAATGTTTATTATTCATGCTAGAATTGTATTAACCGGAAACATAATACATGTGTGAATACATAGACAAACATAGTGTCACTAGTATGCCTCTACTTGACTAGCTCGTTTATCAAAGATGGTTATGTTTCCTAGCCATGGACAAAAGAGTTGTCATTTGATTAATGGGATCACATCAATAGGAGAATGATGTGATTGACATGACCCATTCCGTTAGCATAGCACTTGATCGTTTAGTATGTTGCTATTGCTTTCTTCATGACTTATACATGTTCCTGTAACTATGAGAATTATGCAACTCCCGTTTACCGGAGGAACACTTTGGGTACTACCAAACGTCACAACGTAACTGGGTGATTATAAAGGAGTACTACAGGTGTCTCCGAAGGTACATGTTGAGTTGGCGTATTTCGAGATTAGGTTTTGTCACTCCGATTGTCGAAGAGGTATCTCTGGGCCCTCTCGGTAATGCACATCTTTATAAGCCTTGCAAGCAATGTGACCAAATGAGTTGGTTACGGAATGATGCATTACGGAACGAGTAAAGAGACTTGTCAGTAACGAGATTGAACTAGGTATTGGATACCGACGATCAAATCTCGGGCAAGTAACATACCGATGACAAAGGGAACAACGTATGTTGTTATGCGGTTTGACCGATAAAGATCTTCATAGAATATGTAGGAACCAATATGGGCATCCAGGTTCCGCTATTGGTTATTGACCGAGAATAGTTCTAGGTCGTGTCTACATAGTTCTCGAACCCGTAGGGTCCGCACGCTTAACGTTACGATGACAGTTATATTATGAGTTTATGAGTTTTGATGTACCGAAGGAGTTCGGAGTCCCGGATGAGATCAAGGACATGACGAGGAGTCTCGAAATGGTCGAGACGTAAAGATTGATATATTGGACGACTATATTCGGAGTTCGGAAAGGTTCCGAGTGATTCGGGTATTTTTCGGAGTACCGGAGAGTTACGGGAATTCGCCGGGGAGTATATGGGCCTTATTGGGCCATACGGGAATAGAGGAGAGAGGACAAAAGGAAGGAGGCCTGCGCCCCCCCTCTGGTCCGAATTGGACAAGGGGCACAGCCCCCCATTCCTTCTTCCTCTCCCCCTCTTTCCCCTTCTCCTACTCCAACAAGGAAGGAGGGAGTCCTACTCCCGGTGGGAGTAGGACTCCCCTTGGCGCGCCCCCTCCTAGGCCGGCCGCCCCCTCCCCCCTTGCTCCTTTATATACGGGGGCAGGGGGGCACCTCTAGGCACAACAGAACAAGTTGATCTAGGATTGTTCCTTAGCCGTGTGCAGTGCCCCCCTCCACCATATTCCACCTCGGTCATATCGTCGCGGAGTTTACGTGAAGCCCTGCGCCGGTAGAGCATCATCATCGTCACCACGCCGTCGTGCTGACGGAACTCATCCCCGAAGCTTTGCTGGATCGGAGCCCGGGGATCGTCATCGAGCTGAACGTGTGCTGAACTCGGAGGTGCCGTACGTTCGGTACTTGGATCGGTCGGATCGTGAAGACGTACGACTACATCAACCGCGTTGTCATAACGCTTCCGCTTACGGTTTACGAGGGTACGTGGATAACACTCTCCCCTCTCGTTGCTATGCCATCACAATGATCTTGCGTGTACGTAGGAAATTTTTTGAAATTACTATGTTCCCCAACACCGCGGTGGCGGAGGAAGAGCTCATCATCGCTGTTGGTGCGGTGTGTTTCTGCTCGACGGCAGCAAGAAGAAGGAAAGGAGATAAGAGGAGGCGGGGGAGTAGGGAAGATGGGCGTGCGTGCTTTGCCGCTCCACTCCCCCCGCCTAATTATAGCCTTGAGGGCTGAGAAGCCGATGGGGCGGGTGTGGGATTAACTGCGCGTAGGACCCCACGCCCCCCCATGATTTACCCCACGAAGTTACTGCGCGCAGTAACGACGTGGGAAACCCAACCGTCCGCACGGCCACAACGGATCCGTTCGCGTGCCGAGGCGCGGTAGTGGCGGGCCCCGCCTGACGGCCCGTCCCATCGCGCGCGTGGGTAGGCAGACTATCCTCGCCGCGTGGCATCGCGCGATAGGACCGCGGCGGGCGGCCACGGGGAAGCGTATCAGGCATGCCGCCTGGTCTCCCGCCACGTCTTTCGAACTCTCTACGAAGCAAGATGGCCCTCTACGAATCCGACTTTCGGACAATCGTCCTGAAGGAAGACGGCAAGCGAAGTCCTAGAAGAATGAAACTGTTGAGGCCCCACGACGCAGTATCCACGGAGCCTCACCAGCTTCGGGTACTGCTGTTGGAGTAATGGGCCACAGGTAGGCTAACCCGAGCCCCAGAGCCTTTCAAGACATTGGATAAGTAACGTCGCTCGTGCCGAGTCCCAGGGACGACTCCAAGATATGCCGAGTCCCAGGGACAACTCCAAGATATGCCGAGTTCCAGACAACGACTCCAAGATAAGCCGAGTCCCAAACGGCGACTCCAAGATAAGCCGACTCATGGCCGGCGACTTCCAGAGAGGCCGGCTATAGAGAGTCGGCCCGCGACTCCACCCTCGTCTCGAAGGGCGAGGCGGGGTACGCCCACGGCGTGGCCGTCCCCCCTCCCGCTTACAAGGGGCCGGCATGGCTACAGTAAGTCATACCGCCGATGATCTCCGGCGTGGCGCGGCACTGTTGCCATGCCTGCCCTGATCTCAGCCAAAGTGGGCGGCGCACTGTGCCCATGACGCCTGCGTGTACGACCCAAGGATGGTGGGGCCGCCTGTCAGTGGGTAGATAGAAGACGGCACGTGCGCCCTGAAGACGGACCCGCGGGAGTCGGCCCCCTTTAGTCGGCCGACCCCTCCCACGGGCCCCCCATTAACCAGACACGATGGGGAATGGCGACAGTGAACGCACGCCAGACGGCAGCGCTGTTGCCATAACTGCATAACCAAGCCAGCGTCATCAGGAGTACCGCTACAGTACCAGGCCTGTCCGCGGGGCCCGCCAGTCGGCGGGCCCAGTAGTCGGCAGAGAGGACGACGGCCTAAGAGACAGACGGCTGGGACCCGCGCCCAGCTAGATTACCATCGTACCCCTGGGGGGTAGGCCTATATAAACCCCCCGGGAAGCCCATGCAAAGGGTTCGGACCCAGATAGAGATAGACCTTAGAGCATAGGAAGGAGAGAGCTAGCCTTGCCCTCTCCTACCTCCAGAAACAGCTCCAGGAGCACCACTGTAACCACTTTGCCATAGTGACCATGCGGAGACCCCGCAGAGCAGCAGTAGGGGTGTTATCTCCTCGGAGAGCCCTGAAGCTGGGTAAGTTCCGCCGGCGTGCATGTCTTCGCCTCATCCCGCTTCCGGGCACCGGCGACGTTCTACTCGCCCCACCATGATTAGCCATCCTTTGGCATATGTCGTACCCAACACCCGACAAGTTGCTAAGCATTTTAATGCACTTAACACCCCACTTTAGCACCAATGCATTGGGAGAGGTCTAAGTAACAATATGATATCTAGTAAAAGTAAAAACACATATGATTTATTATGTTAGAGTGTAGTAGTAGTGTTGTATTGCATAGTTGTTAGATGTAACATGCGAGAACATGTAGAGATGTAGTTTTGGAGGGCCTACAGAGAGAAAAGCGTAATACGGTCACCGAACTTCAGAATAAGCTGATTACGGTCACTATATACGTTTTGCGGTGATTATACGGTCACTTGCTCATGGTTCAGCATCGGATTGCACTCTGTTGACCGGCCAAATAGTCTGCATGGCGCCATATTGACTAGTTAAATTGACCACATTCCTTGTGGGTCCCACCTGTCAGTTCGCATAGGGAAAAGGTCAGATAAACACGAATTTACGCAGGCGCGACAAGACTCCAACCCGTGTGCAGGAATCACTTGGTTGTGTATGTGTCTGTCAGGGCCTGATGTGCGCCCATGCACGTGTAGGTTGAGCACTTGAGTGTGAGAGTGTGTGTTAGTCGTGTGGTGTACTGTGTGTGCATGCGTGCGTGTGTGCGTGTGAGTGTTGTGTGTGTGCGTGGCTGCGTGTGTATGTGTGAGTGTTGCATGCGTGCGTGGGTGCATGTGTTTGTGTGAGTGTTGCGTGCATGCAGTTCGTGTGCATGCGTGCGTGTGTGTATAATCATCATGCCAGCTCCTGTGTGTTAAAATAGACGGCTCAGCATACCAATACAATGCCACCTTGTCCGTTGTGCCCGCGATCATGACTTTGAACCACCGTCCAAATATATTTTTGTCGTTTGTTTTCATTCTTACTAGCAAGATGCCCGTGCATTGCACGTAACATCAAGATGCATTTGTATGACTAGTTTATCTTGTGAGATAAAAGGATGAACGAGGGAAGGCCTTATTTGCAAATGTGGAGAGGTGTGTGGGTACTTTTTTGCAAAATTTCCATAGTTTCTTTCCTATCCGTCAGATATAAATCAGACGGCCTATATTGCACGATGGCAGGCACACCATCATCACCAACTCTGTTTTTTATAAGAGTGTATTTTATGTATTTTATAAGAGTGTAGATGTAGAGTAGATACAAGCCGATAGGTGGGCACGATGGTAGTGAGATAATGTGATGCAACACTAGAGGTGCCACGTGGAGCGTTTAACTGGTCAACTAGTCATGTCTTGAGCAAATACAGAGTTGTATAGTGAGCCCGTGACTGTATAATAACCACTAAACATAAATGGTGAATGTAATGAGTGCATTCTGAAGTCCAATGTACGTATCATTCTTTCGCTTCAAATATAATGATCGTCATTGCATATATCGCGAGAGAAAGATGAAACATGCGTGAGTTTTCTGGGGGCTTACTTTTAGAGGACCTGGAGATAGTTTTCTGTGCATACGTGAAAGGGGCGTACAGGGGGGGTATGCGATGGAGAGAGATGCTCTTCGTTTCTCTTTATTATGACTAACTTTGTATATAGTATAAAAATATACAAATTCACAGTGTGGAATAAATATCATTGTGGGCACCATGCAATGCAAATTAGCGTTTGTACTCCTCCATATAACTTTGTAATGTTGTATATATGTAGAAACTCTAAAATAATTTTTTGGCCACACTTTATTCAAAAGGAATGTTGTATGCGAAATAAACGTGAAGAGAGGGCTTTTTAGATCAATGGGGTACGTGATGTAACATGTGTGAATGTGTAGTTGATGCATTTGGCGGGGCCTAGAAAGGTATGTGTGTGTATTACATATTCAAAAGAGGCATGGATAGAGGGACGGGGGGTGGGAGAGAGATAGCATGACAAATGAGAGTGGTCTAGAGAGAGACGAATATGACGTCACAATGAGAGACTCCCTTCCCTTGAGTGTGTATATGCAAGGGGGGAGGGAATAGAGGCACCAGGAGAATTTTTTTGTGTGTGTGGTGTTTGTGTTGGTATGTGTGGGTGTGAGAAGATAATGAGACGTGGGGCCAGAGGGTGTGTCACCGCGTGAGGTCCGGTGGGTTGAGGTGAGGCCCTTCGTTCCGTTCCGTCCCGCGCCACATTGTTTGGCCCGTGATGCATTTAGGAAGACCCATGGATGACTAGTCGTACAAGACAAAGATAGCAGAATTGTGAAGGACTTTGTGTCCGGTGACAAAGCCTGCTAGGATTTGTAATCCTAGGTTCTCGGACTAAGGTAACCCCTTTATCTTTGATATTACTATTCATCCAACCTAACTTTAAGGGGCATCCTACAGAATGCTCTGCTAGAATCATACTCGTCGATTAGGAAGAGAGGTGTGAGACAATGCGTGAGAGACAGGCCTAAAGATAATGTGCGTACATGAGACACGTAGGCAGGTCCATGTATATAGAAAGGGTCGATGGGGATTGTGCGTGTGTATGCTTGCAAGAGGAAGAATGCTTGTGATAAAGGTTAGTGAAAACAGTTGTAAATGGTTACGAGAGGGGGGAGGGTTATATCTAGAGAATGTGTGCGAGAAAGACACCTCGGGAGAGAGTGTGTTATCATGTGTGAGAGACCACCGATGTAGAGTGAAACCACATGTAAAAGACTGTTGTACACATTGATTAAAGATATAAATTATATCCAAATATTAGGATGGGATCATGATATTTGCAATTCGCGTAAGGAGCGGTCATTGATCCATCAGACATCTAGATTCTATCGAATTTGAGCATGTCTATTTTATTATTCGACGCAATTGATCCACTTAGTTAGTATTTTGAACTCCGGACAATGCATCGCTTTAGCAATCGAATATAAACGTGAGTATAGTTCATGTTGTGTGTGTAAAGCACATTATACATACGAAAGTTACACAATGAACATTATAAATAGCTACCTATGAACTAGCATACATTTGAATTCAACTTAAGGTGGTTAAAAAAATTCGAATTCAACATGAAGTCCATTCAATTATTTGAATTTGATATCATGGCATTTGTAAATCATACCTAATTATGGGGGCACCAATCTTTGCTCTGATTTTGTACATAATAGCATATGTAGTCGTGTACAAAATAGATTCAAATTTAGCTCCTCCATTCCAAAATAATCGTAGTTATAGGATTTTCATGTGTCAAAATTTCAAAAATAAGCGGATAATTTAATGAGGTTTTCAAACATACAAGGTCAAAGATAACGTTTTCTATTTAGGTCAATCCTCATAGTTCAAGAGTACTCTAAACGTGAATGCTTGTGTTTCAAAATTTCAAACGAAGCGCCAAAAGAGCCTCTACTCGCCCGAAGCCGCGTGAGACCAATGTTTGGTAGTACAAGGAAATTACTTTTCTAATGACTCGGACCCGTGAAACCTACCGGCACGACGTCCAAAGGTCTAAACCGGGGTAGGTTTGTAGCTTCATCTAGACACCACGCAACCGCCTCCGAAAAACATCCATACACAATGGCCGCCCAAGCACAGATGCGCGCGGCCGAAATCGCTCCCGCCCACTATTTGGGACACCTGGGATTACCATCCTACCCCCAAAGTTTGTACTTTCCCCAAATTTCAAACAAGTGCGTCCCATCTTCTATTCAAAAAAATCCAAAAACAAGCGTGTCCCAGACCAAAACATTGTCCCCCCCACCCGTATGATTCCCCATTCATACTCCGTGGGCACCAAAACTACGTCTCCACCAGCCGCGAAACCCCGGCGTCCTCCATCCGCCACCCCATCCCACCCATCAACCACCGTCCTCCTCCATCACGCCGGAGCTGATACCCCGACGTCGTCGTCCACCGCAACCTCGACCGCAACACCCTCCACCGCTAGTAGTTGAAGCCGAGGCCGAGCCGTCCGTACCCGAGCCAGTTCAACCACGTCGTCATGCGCCTCACCGTTGCCGCTCCAACTTTGCCATTGTCCACCGCACCGGAGTTGTTCCTTCTACGACGTCCTTCGCCGCATCGGATCTGCTTCCCCTCCGCCGATATACGGCCACGGCAACACAGTCAACAATTTGGCCATGGGTTTGTCCAAGGATCCACGACTATCCAAAACATCGGTTCCCCCGGGAAAAACAAGAAGATCTCCGCGACATATCGACACCACACTGGCAACCGATAACGGTACTCCTCTTCCCTTATTCGTGCAAATCTTATGTGTCTGCTTGCATGGTATTCATCCCACAGAAGACATTAATTGACCGCTTCTTCTTCATACTAGATGTTCCTAGTAACTCGCGATGCACAAGGTTTCTCCTCATATACTATTTCACCTTAGCTAGAGGTCCGTCGCCCCCCTGAATTTCAATTTCTGGCCAGTTGATTCCCAATTAACGGAAGCATTCCCTGGTGTAACAGGTGCTAGTACGCCTATTACGTTGGGGAAGCAGCACCTTGGTGTTTATCTTAGGAGCGTGTGAGGCCTAGAGCTACTGGCGCCCGATCTGGAGGTCGGCCGGTATTAAAGGGATGGCCTGGAGCGCTGCCAAGCATGGTGGTGGTGTGAGGTCGAGGGGAGGGCGGGGCGGCGGAGGCAGGGGTCTGGGCCGGTGGTCGCTGGCGGTTCAAGAAAGATCATCAACAGTGACTGACGGGAGGTAGATGAAGGCCATCTGCCCATTCCTTATAGATCAGACGGTTCATTAAAAAATTGACTGACCTATTTATTTTCAGTCGACTGTTATCTTAGATATGACCACATGTGGTGGTGTGCTGGAGGAGTACCTGCATTTCTTGTGCTCATATATTACAAAATCATACGGAGTAGAATCTAATTTTGTTTGCCATGCAATGTTGTAGAGCTATCATATGTGTCATATCATTTATTTTTCAGCCACCTGCTATGTGCTACTTTTACAGTGCACTAGTTCTGCACACACTTCACCCATACTCTCACTATTGTGTTTTTATGCATGGGTATTTCAGACTCTGCCTCGAGAGACGCAGCAAAGAAAAGAGAGAAGTCGTGCCATCTTTCTTCGCAGTTAGGCACGACACGTTACAATGCTATAAAGGGTGCAGTGTCAGCAAATGGAGACGGTAAACGTAGCTCTATAGTTGATGACCTCACTCGCAATGAACCACCATCCCAGGTGCTTTCTTTAACTTCACGGTGTCATATGTGGTTGCATGTTCCATATGGTATCTAGCTTGTATTCGAAAGGCCGAGGTCGGTCTTAGAAGAAAAATAGCTAGTCAGGGCACTGGCCGAGCCAGTGACAAGCCCAGCAAAGATAGGCATCACCTGGAAGCCAACTAAAAAGTTGCGATGGTGGTGAAGCAGCCCGCCTCCCACCAGGCTCTCGGGTCCTAGATGACCATGCTCACCACTCCAGCCGGATGTCTAGCTTGTATTGCTTCCAAGTTGGTTAAATTGCATCTGCTTAGCTTACATATTATACCTTTGAATATGACATGTCTTTTTGTTTTTGGTACATACTAGTACATCTGTGTATTAACCATGTTCTTACATCAAACTAATGTTCTTGTGTATCCCTCACCAATCACTTATGATGAGGCAGTCAGGCAAGGGGACTACTCCTCATTTAAAGAATGCAGCGTCATCCTCCCGACATGATTCTCAAGAAACAGAAATGCTAGATGAAGATAGTAAACGTAGCTCTGTAGTTGATTACAGCATTTCCCCTACACTAGCATCGTAGGTGCTTGCTCTAACTTGGCAACGTGATATATGGTTTCATGTTGCATATGGTGTCTAGATTGTAATTCTTCCAATCTGGTTAAACTGCATGTGCTAGTCTGCTTAGCTTATACATTATACATGTTAATGTGACATGCCTTCCTGTATTTAGTACATAGTACATCTGTCTATTAAGCATGTCCTTACATAAAACTATTGTTTTTTTGTATCCCGCGTCAATCAATATGACGAGACACCTTCAGTATATGCAGTGCGATATTAGTTGCATCTTTCATATGATTTATAGCATGCGCTGCTTCTAATTTGTTGAAATTCCATTTATGATGGGACGCTTTTAAGTTGGCAGAGTCATATTGGTTGCATCTTTCATGTGGTGTCTAGCTTGCATTGCTTCTTATTTGTTGGAATGGTTTCTGGCTAGTTTACACAAACAGTTGTGAACATGCCATGCCGTCCTGTTTTTCGTACATATTCCATCCTGGTATCATGTGTTTGCCTTACATCAAAGTAGTGATTGTCAATATCATGCATGAATCAGTTCTGAAGAGAGAATTTTATTGCTTTTTCTTTTTGGTTTTACTTGACAATTCAAAATCAATAAAGCGGAAGGAAGTTAGCAAGGTAGCGAATAAAGGTGCTCCTTCCGAATGGAGGGCCTCTACAGTTTCTACTCCTCCACACCCCCAAGATGATTTCCGAGACAACACATGCATAGACACTCAACAAAGCTGTGTTTGTGATGAGCACGTCTCCCCTAGTGCACCATCACTGGTGCTCCCTCTAACTTGGCACTGTTATATGTGGTTGCATGTTATGTGTGATGTCTAGCTTGTATTGCTTCTAATTTTGTTAAATTCCATCTGCTTACTTTACACATTATACTTGAATAAGACACGTGTTCCTGTTTCTAGAACATACAATATCTATCTATCACACCATGTTCTTACATCAAATTACTAATGTTGTGTAACCTGCAACAATCACTTATCGTAAGACACGTTTGACTTTGGAGTGTGATATAGGTTACATCTTGCATTCTTTTCTAGCTTGTACTACTAATTTGTTGAAATGGCACTTATGATGAGACCGTTTTAACTTGCTAGAGTGATATTCGTTGCATCTTTCATATGGTGTCTAGCTTTCATTGCTTCTAATTTGTTGAAATGCCTTCTCCTTAGTTTACACATCATAAGCTGTGAATATGCAATGTTGTGAATATGCAATGGCACTAATGACGAGAGACCTCTAACATGGTAGTGTGATGTTGTTTGCATCTTGCATATGATTTATTTCTTGTACCGCTTCACATTTGTTTAAACGCCATTTATGATGAGACACTGTTAACTTGGCAGAGCGATATTTGTAGCATCTTTCATATGGTTTCTACCTTCCATTGCATTGCTTCTAATTTGGTGAAATGTCTTCTTCTTAGTTTACACATCATAGTTCTGGTTATCTCTTCCGTCCTATTTTTCATACATATTACATCCTCCTATCATGTGGTTGTCTAACATCAAAGTTCAGTTCGTCTGCATCACGCATCAATTTGTTCTGAAGAACTAAATTGTTATTCGTTTTCCTTGTCGGCTTGACTTAACATGGCATAGAGAAAGAGGAAGAAACACAGAATGGCAGGAAATGAGAAGCGGATAATCCTGTAGATTCTGCTGGTACTGATGGTGCAATAGAAGGTCAAAGTCCAACGGAAAATTCTATAAACACGGCATCCCATGCTACACGAGCTGCAAAAAAGCCAAACAGAAACATATAGTTGCACCAAACAAGCAGAGACATCCCTAGTTCTTGCAACACCTACCACAGTACTACCAGCTGCACGAGTTACTCGTGCATCAACTATCACGACCGATTTTCCGGGTATTAATTTCCCAGAAAATGGCCTTTGTGCTCACCAACCCCAGGATTACTGTTAGCTGATGAGGCACCAACTTGGTACAGGAATTCCAAGCAAAATACAAAATATGTAGTACAAGACCATTCTGGCATGTGAGTACAACACAAGGTTTCTAGTGGTTGATGGCGGAAGCGGTTTGTGGATCAGCAGCGTCTATGGGACTCCATTTCCCACAGGAACAACTAACCAGGTTAACTCCTATCTTCGCGGGGCTGCTATCACCATTGCTTAGGTTCCAGGGCTGTCATCGCAACGCTCCTCTCCATGCAAGAAATCTGGCCAAGACAATAGCCAGGGACAAGCCAGTGAGTACTTTGAATGTACTCACAAACATTATGAACACAGGTATAATATAACAAAACATGTTTTGAAATATTCTATGATCACAACGTCAGTCATAAAATAAAAATCTCTGATGCATGCAAGCAGGTTATTTATATGCAACATGAATATGTAGTAACAGAGTAGTAATAAAATGCACCAATCGGGTGTCTGAAGCGACGCCTCGAAAGGATAATAAATAACGAGCATGCCTCAGTCAGGCGTCTGGGCGACACCACATAAAGGGCTTATAGAGTAAATTATTAATAGCATGCCACAGTCGGGCGTCTGAGAGACACCACATAAAGGGCTTATAAAGTAAATAAATAACAGCATGCCACAGTCGGGCGTCTGAGCAACACCACATAAAGGGCTTATAAAGTAAATAAATAATAGCATGCCACAGTCGGGCGTCTGAGCGACACCACATAAAGGGCTTGTAAGAAAAACAATCACAGTGAATATCCAGGAGGTAGAACCGTCCCAGGGATACTCAATACTTCAAATAATGTAAAGGGTTGTTAGTCCATAATAATAATAATCATAATCATCATAAGTCACACGTCATGATCCATGTTCTGGTTTAGTAGTTTCTCCTCCAAAGACCGACACTAAGAACGACACTTGACCCATCTGTAACGCCCCGAACACACCCGCCGGTGGTCGTTACTCCTGGCGGGATCTAGACTGGCCCCACAGATCAATACTAGTCTTTTCTGTGCACTTTGTCCTCACTCATGCGCACCCGGGAGCAACTTCCCGGTTGGTCACCCATCCTGAAATTACTCCAAGCTAAGCATGCTTAACTTTGGAGTTCTATCTGAATGGGCTTCCGGAAAAGAAGGAATTCCTTATTGATATGGGTAGTCTATCATCCCTGATAAGCCAGGCTATCACATACACCCCCACTCAGAGGAACCGACGTCCTCGTCGGGCCACAGGAACGTTCCCACTTGGTACATACGTCTGTGCATCCAGTCCGGTACATGTGCCATGCCGTGTGCCACGACGGGTCACAAACGTCATGAACAACATGACCGCGCACCTGTCCGCAACCATACGTGTAACCGTGAGGGTCGGCTCTGATACCAACTTGTAATGCCCCGGACACACCCACCGGTGGTCGTTACTCCTGGCGGGATCTATACTGGCCCCACAGATCAATACTAGTCTTTTCTGCGCACTTTGTCCTCACTCATGCGCACCCGGGAGCAACTTCCCGGTCGGTCACCCATCCTGAAATTACTCCAAGCTGAGCACGCTTAACTTTGGAGTTCTGTCTGAATGGGCTTCCAGAAAAGAAGGAATTCCTTATTGATATGAGTAGTCTATCATCCCTGATAAGCCAGGCTATCACACCATCCCAGACTGTAGTCCTTAACCATGGACACAACTATTCGAATAGATGTTTAATCTCTGCAGAGGGTGTACTCTTTACCCACGAGTAACGGATTCCTTTAGTCCATCGGGACTAATTCCGTCTACGGTCTTTTAATTGAAAACACACCTGACCTGCACACACCAGCTTAACTTACAGGTTTCTGGAATCACCCACGACACCTGTCAAGCAAAACTCTAAGTGGCGAGGCTACAACCTCGCGTAGCATGAGATCAAATTTATATCGCGCGCTCTAAGGGGTGGCCTCCCCTCTCGGTCCCAACCAGAAACACCCATGCCCCCTGACCGGATGACTGACTTTAATCCATGGCCATGGAACCCTCATCCCGGCCCCTCTGTTTGGTGTGTGCTAGAAAGGGGTTGACGACTTACTAAACCGTACCCTACTTGTTGTAGGGACAAGTGGTAGTACGAAACAAGTATGAGGGTTACTGGAACAAGAATCGGTCTATGGTCGACTCAGGAGGTTTAAGTATTCCCTACATGATTAGCATAACAAATATATATTTCATCCAACAGACAGAATCACCACTCATCATACCCTATCATGCCATACTGGACACACTCGTCTCGACGAGGAACTAGGGACAAGTTCAGGTCTACCCAAGAGAGAGACTTTCCCGGCTTCCTTCTGGTAGGTACAAAAAGCATACGAGGATGATTACTGTCACAAGCATGACCACTTCCAAAGCAAGGAAATCTCCAATATGCATGAGATCACTAATATGCACTCATGAGTTTGAACATATCATCACTTAAAATAACGGACACTCCGTGTCGAGGTGGTATTGTAATCGTGTCAGACAACGCACACAAAATTATGCCCGAGTTCAGAATGCTTGCCTTCAAGTTGTGGAGGGGTGAGGTGCACTCCAAAACTTTTGAAAGTTATAGGGAACGTTTGGATCCCTCGCCTGATTGCCTCGCTAGGGAGGGCCAGCCTTGCCGACGGAGGCGAGCCGAATCGGCTCGCTCGATGAAACGCAAAAAAAGCTGGAAACCGCTGGTAACGAGGCGTGCTCGCCCAGAAACCAAATGCTTCGCTTCCTTGCTGGGCCAGGCTAGGCGAGCGCTTGCCTGAGATCCAAACATTCCCATAATCTCCCCTCCAAATTCCTATTTTCAAAAATATTCAAATAACACATACTTTAAAAACAGTACAAAAAAATTTATTGGAAAATTTTCAAATAAATATGAAAATAAACTAGACAATATTTGGGAAACAACAGAAAAAGAATCAAGTCATTTGGTGTTTTATTTAAAAAGATATAGCCAGTCAAAGTTTAGTCAAATTCCTGGTTTTTAAATAAAACAGAAAAAAGAAAAGAAAACGTTTCGAATAGGTACACGTCGAACACGTACTTTGGGAATACACCTCCACTTATGCCTGCGTAGACTGGCACTGGGTCACTGACAGTGGGCCCGCCTGGCCCACTGGTCAGGTTTGACCGGTCCACGCGCGCGTCGTCCCCTCCGACCGAACAGAGGCGGAGCTCCGGCGAGGCTCGCCGGCGAATGGAGGCATCCCTCGGGGATCTGAGCACATGGGTGTGCTCAGGTGGTCGAGGCAAACTTGTGGGTACCTGCCATGGTCGCTGACGTGGACGGAGTCGCCAGCGACGAGCTTCGCGGCGGAGATGGCTTCGGGAGGGATTGGGGGTCTGGGCTATGGTGGCTCCCGGTCGGGGCTGAGGTGTTGGGTGGCTCTGCAAGATGAAGGGGAGTCGGGTGGTGGGGTTGGATGGACGGGAGAGGCTCTGTTCGCAACGAAATGGACTGGGACGTGGCGGCGGCCGAGCCGACCGGAGATGGGGAAGACGACCTCCTTCTCTTCGCTTGCTAGCCATGGCAGCTCTAGGGGGATAGCTCGAGGTTGCCTGAGAGCTTGGAAGAGTTCGGGGGTGCCTCTTTATAGGCGGTCGAGGTCGGTTCCGCGGCCGTGGATAAGGTCGCCGGTGAACCGCCTCTCTGTTGCTGCAGGAGGACGTGGCGGCAACAAGCACTTGCAGACGAGTGAGGGGATGAGTCCGGACTGCTCTAGAGGGCAGCTGGCACGCTGGGGTGGCTCAGGCGGCGCCGACATGGCCGGGGCCTGCTGCGGCCGTCAGCTAGCAGCCACGGCCGACCTGATAGTGGCGCTGTGGGGTGCCAGGGGTGGTCGGGGTGGCTCTGCGGTGCAGGAGGAGATGGGGTGTGCTGGCTGCGGTTGGCCAAGGGCCAGAACGGGCGCGGGGTGGGCGGCAGCGAGACGCGGCGGCTCGGTGCATGCGCGTGCAAAACGTGCGGTCTGGGCGCGCCCAGAGCACGGACGCTAGCTGCTCGACGAAATGCCAATGCACGCTACAGGGCTTGGGTGAGGCTAGGAATTAGCAGACCTAGGTTAGGAGTAGCTAGGAGTTTAGTGGACAAGGTTGTTGGGTCAGTGGATCAGGCCCACATTGTAAACTAAAACTCATGCCCAGCCTGGCCATGCACACAAGGTGTTTGACAAAATGCTAGAGGCATCTAGGCAGCTCTTGGAGTGGCCAAAATCTCCAGGCTGGTGTCTCTTTAGAAGTAGGTGATGGTGGCAAGGTCATTTGGCCAAATCTAGAAACTTGTTAGTGTAAGTTTTGCAAAACTCCAGTTCTGGACAGAAGGGAAAGGGCATAATATCATGTACCAAAAATGCTCCAATGAGTCCAACCTCCTGGACTTAAGGGTTTGGTAAGGTGCACTACAAGCAGGAGAAAGCTCATGGTCACTAGAGCACAAATAATTAGGGATGCAGTAGAAAACAACCAACTGGGCCAGAATGAAAAAGAGGTTGATTCACAAAAAAATTTCAAATGACATAACTGGGTTTTTGCATAAAGTTGAATAATATACTCCTGTTAACATTCCAAAATTTTGGTGGAAGTTTTAAAGAAATAATTAATTAGGTTGTAGTGCAAAATTGCCCACTGGACCAGATTTGAAAATTAGATGTAGAGCTCAAAATATCCAAAGAATGAAATATTTTTTTGCATAAAAGTGATTTAAAAACATCACATGACATCCCCAAATTTTGGTTGGAATTTTAAATAAATTTATCCAATGGTTGTAGTTCAAAAAGGGCTTCAAAACTAATGAAAAACCATTTTAAGGAATAAAGCTCAGAGAGCAAAATTTTATGCAAATAAATCCACTGATAATAGAAGTGTTTTCCTTGAGAGGGTAAACAAGTCCAATAATAAAATTGGGAAGTTTTCACTAGGGGTAAAAACTCCATAAAAAAAGAACAGAAAGGTTCTGAAATCAAAAGAAAATCCAGAAAACAAAATTTTAAGTTTCCTCGCAAAATTTTAATAAACAAAACATGGTTAAATTTTTGGGGTGTCACATCAACTAAGCTAGCAGCACGTTCCCAAGCTCCCTTGCCACCTGACACTACTTCCCAAGCACTCTTGACACAAGACAAGTTGGCAATATCAGATGAACCTTGTGAGCTTCAACAGCAAGAAGGTAGTTGCTAGAGTCAAGTTACAGTTGCATGCTTCTTTATATGTAGTCTCACAGTTTGATGTACACTAACACTTCCTATGTTCGTTGTTGGAATAGCACCTAGGCGCAAGAGGAAACAAACATCAGGGATAATGCTCGATAGGTTAACTAAATCTAGAGGAGGAAGAATGGAGATCCGTTTTGAGGCAGGTTTAAAAAGGCCACGTGATGCTACAGAGTCAGCCAAGTTAGTATCAGAGGCAGTGGTTGCCGTTAGGTGTCATGTATGTATCCTCCCAACATGGATTCAGTACAGGAATGACAAAGACGAAACCCAGTTCAACACCTTCATCGACCATTTATCTCTAAGTATGGTTATGTATGGAAACTAGTAATATCGTCTTGCTCTGTCCCATACTTTCTAGGTTGCTGATAATGAGACTCCCATAATTTTTCAACAGATGAGGTTCAAGTTGGATAGCCAATATGATGCAACCAGACAAGCTTGCACCCATGTTTTCAAGTCTGCTCTGTGATAGTATCGGTATAACTTGAGGAAAACTCACTTTGAAGGCAAGGCTAACAGTGAACTTTCCCAAACATCTCCAGTGGAAAATATA
This sequence comes from Triticum aestivum, assembly GCF_018294505.1. Taxonomy (NCBI): domain Eukaryota; kingdom Viridiplantae; phylum Streptophyta; class Magnoliopsida; order Poales; family Poaceae; genus Triticum; species Triticum aestivum. Next base: position 542,080,116 of record NC_057798.1, read on the forward strand.
TCTGATGAAGACTAGAGGGGCCTTGTTAAACACTGGTCTGATCCAAAGTATCAAGTACATTATATATATGTGATCAGATCACATGTTGAAGTCCTATTTACGCATGTGCCACACAAATATATCTTCTTGTAGGTGAATTGTTCAAAGAACAAGGCCAACCATATGAAAGTGAAATTCCAACAGACGACAGGATCTCGTAGCAATATTGCACACTGCGAGGCTCTTGTAATTAGTTGTTGTTTCACTCTTTTTGCTGTACCATATTATCAGATCTATATTGACTTTTTCGAAATGCAGAGGAAAGCCCGCAAGGACCAAAAAGTACCTGAACCAAATGCTATGGAAATCTTCAAGGACTGTCACACCAGCAAGAAGAAGAGCATGACTACACCAGTCAAAGCCGCTGTTGTAAGTCCTTAATCCTCATGCCTTTTAACTACTACTTACTCTAACTTGTGCCTTGAACTGCATGGTTTGTAGCCAATGTCTATTACTCTTTTCAATTTTATACACAATTGTCTTAGCTCGTAATCTTGACCCGTAATCTAGTTCCGTGCTGGACTTGCCCACACAACATTACAATTGCCTGTTTGTCTGTTCTCAGTTGTTTTGTGATATGAATGATGTTATAATATGCTTACAGTATTATAAACTTCGTCTCTTTATCCTTAGCCCTCAATACAATGTGAAGAAATAGACAATACATTAGCGATGGTACAAGAACATATATTTGGAACCTAGTTTTATTAAGTACTTTGCAATAAAATACAACTAATATTTTACATGGGTTCACCAGAATAAGTTCTGTATATAGACCAAAGCTATTTTGTTTGGTTTTGCTGCCTCCTTAATATCTTCTGTTCTGGTACTACTAATGTAAAACCTCAACTTTTCAGCGAGTTATGGAAAAAATGGTGGAACCGCCACCTTCTAAAGGTGGCGAGGCAACTATAACCGCAATGTCAGCTCTTGCTGCAGTGGGTCCATACTTGTCCACTAACAGTGCCAAAAGCACGTTCCTGTGTAATACTGGGTTAGTTGTTAAGGCAATATCGTCCACACTGCCTCATGATCAAGATATGCAAGCTCAAAGCAATGTTGTATCTGCGCTCCAGACACAAGCCCATTCCCTAAAAGAGACCCTTTGTGAAACAAGGAGAGACATTGTTCGATGTCGTCAAGATATGCATGGTTTTGAAACCAGGCTATCATACATTTGCTATGTTGTTCAGGAGTCTAGGGGAAATGAAGGCGAGGGTTATGGTGCTCCATCGGACAATACAGCATGAAAACGTAACAGTCAGGTCAAATGAACTGAGCTTCTAAACTTCTGGTGGTGCATTTATGTGCTAGACTGTTAAGTTTTATGCCAACCTTCCTTTTGTTATATAGTTGTAATTTGCTTTGGTGCGATACAAAATTTATTCTTAACGTGCAGCCACCGGCTAAAGAAAACAGCAAGCCATTTTTGTATAGTGTAGGGTGTTCCCTATATTTGCACTGGTGGCGATCTTTGATGCCGAGTGGATGTAATCTGTGCAATCGCCTTAATATCCTAGCGTTAGTTTCAGCCTTATTTATTTCCTAATCTTCTTTTTCCCTGGTTTGCTAGTGGCCACAACAACCATGAGCCATATACGGGCCGTAGGATCCATGGATCTCCTACGGGCCGTAGGATCCATGGGTCTCCTTTGGGCCGTCGATAAATGGGCCTCCAATAGGGCCATAGAATCGGTGGGCCTCGGGCCGTCGGATACCGTTAACAGGCCATAGGACAGCAAAGGCTTAATTCTATCATAGGCATAACGGGTCGTTAATGGGCCAGAATATAGGACGGGCTAGAAACGGTGCAACGGGTTAAGAGGCCAGAAACGGGCCGACTCTTGCCATGGGCCAAATTTGGCCCATTAGGGGAATAGGCCAGTAACGAGCCAACTCTTGCCATGGGCCGAATTTGGCCCATTAGGGAAACAGGCCAGTAACGGGCCGGAAGTAATCGAGGGCCGAAAAGGAGCCCAAGAACGTATGGGCCGTCAATAGGCCGAAAGCTAACACGGCCTGGAAACGGCCCATGTAAATCACGGGCTGGAAACGGCCCATGTAAATCACGGGCCATTAACGGGTACAAAGAAAATTACTGTTCATTATGGGCTAGAGTCACCGTGGGCCTGAAAAGGGCCGAAATATACGAAGGCCTCATATGGGTTGAAAGACGTTGTGGACTATACATGGACCGAAAGTGAAATGGGATGGTGTTATATTCGACGGCCCACATGATGTTGTTGGGCCGATTTCCTTTAGGGCCTAACAGGCCGTGAGTTACCGGGCCGTAAAATGGGCAATTTGCAAAGAGACCGTTAACAGGCTTTTCATGGGCCAGCCCGTTAAGTTTTGACCAAGTCAAACGGGCCGGCTTTGTAAGCTAAATGGGTCAGTGGTGGGCCGTGGCACGTGTCGACGTATCATAGGTGCCTATCTGACCCACCGACGACCTGACACGTGTTTTGTCCGGCCAATAAGAATTTTACATGTGGAAATTTCCCATTGGTCGAGGCTGTTAACGGGTTATCAGATCCAAAACCCGACAGGATAGCTTAACGGCGTTCCTTTACGGTGGATGCCACGTGTCGGTCACCCTTGATGAACGCACTTCTGTGATGCGCGATTTATCGTCATGGAAGTGGACACTTCCGTGATGATAATTTTGGTAATGTCATGGAACACTTCTATGACAGCACAGGTATGACTATCTTGATTCTGTCATAAAATCGTCATGGATGTACATGCATGACAAAAAACGCGACCTACTGTGACAAACATGTATCATCATGGAAGTGTATTTTTTTGTAGGGAATGACCCGGCGGAGATCATCATCGGGCACATCGTCTGGTTCCTCTTGATCTTCAACAGCAACCCCCATTGCAGCATCACCGTATTCGGGGGTCACATAGTTCTCATCGTCCTCTTCTTCGTTGTTTTCCATCATAACCCCTATTTCTTCGTGCTTGGTCCAAACATTATAGTGTGGCATGAAACCCTTATAAAGCAGGTGTGTGTGAATGATTTTCGAGTCAGAGTAAGACTTCGTGTTCCCATATATAGGACACGGACAACACATAAAACCATTCTGCTTGTTTGCCTCAGCCACTTCGAGAAAATCATGCACGCCTAATGTACTAGGAGGTGTGTTTGTCACCATACATCCATTGCCGGTTCATCTGCGTGCATTATATATAATTAAGTGTGTCAAAAACCATTATAGAACATCATGAATAGATAATTAAGTGACCAAATTTATAGAAGTTCATCATCACATTAAAACCAAAGTACGTACATATTTCTCATCAAACAACATACAGCTCTCCAAAGCATCTAATTAATTAAACCATACATTGAAACTATGTAAAACATTTCAATGCCAAACCAAATGTGGTCATAATCGCAACCAAGGTAACAATTGATCCAATGGCATAATGATACCAAGCCTCGGTATGACATCGATGACATCCATCTTGATCTTCAAGCGCATTGCATCCATCTTGATCTTGTGATCATCGATGACATCCGCAACATGCAACTCCAATATCATCTTCTCCTCCTCAATTTTTTTAGTTTTTCCTTCAAGAAATTGTTTTCTTCTTCAACTAAATTTAACCTCTCGACAATAGGGTCGGTTGGAATTTCTGGTTCACACACCTCCTAGATAAATAAAATCTATGTCACGTTGGTTGGCATAATTGTCATAAACAATAAATGAACCAAATAGTTATAAAGATAATATATACCACATCCGAATCATAGACAGGACGAGGTCCGACGGGGGCGGATACCAAAACCATCACACTAAATAATACTCCCTCCATCCGGAAATACTCATCGGAGGAATTGATGTATCTAGATGTATTTTAGTTCTAGATACATTCATTTTTATGCATTTCTTCGACGAATATTTCTGGACGGAGGGAGTAAGAAGCAATAATAAAAGTAAGAAAATTATACAAGTATCTATATAGACATACAAGTAAGATTTTTTTCCTTTCGGAAAGAAGATAAGAACAAGAGGCTCACCACGGTGGTGCCGGTGACGAGATCGGCGTGGGCGATCGACGGCGGTGAAGACGGGGACGGGACATGACAGACCGTTAAACCTAGACAAATATTGAGGAAAATGGAGCTTGGAGGTCGAGCTTGGAGAGGAGAAAGCCTAAGTAGTGTGGCTCGGGCATTCCATCGAACACCTGGTGTGCATAGGAGGTGAGGTAGAGCACCACAAAGCTCTCCCCTCGCCGGCCAGGAAAAACAGAGCAGTGGGAGTGCTCTGCTTGCGGGTGAGGGGTATATATAGGCAACTCATTGGTCCCGGTTCGTGGCACGAACCGAGACTAAAGGTCACACTTTCATCCCGGTTCGTGCCACAAACCGGGTCCAATGGTGGTGGGCCAGGAGCGAGGACCATTGGTCCCGGTTCGTCCCACCATCCAGGACCAAAGGTCCTAGACGAACCGGGACCAATGCCCCCACGAGGCCCGGCAGGCCCCTGGCCTCACGAACCGGGACCAATGGGCCCATGGGTACCGGTTCATGACCGAAGAGGGACTAATGGGCTTATCTGGCCCGAACGTATGCCCTGTTTTCTACTAGTGTCTAGAGAGCGAGGCTCGAGCTCACAATGCAGCAATGGAGGCAGCACGGTGGGCTGAGGCATCGGCACCAAGGGCCTCCGTGAGCTACCACGCCAACTACCATCCAGGCTACTGACTGATAACCAAGCTAGGCCAAAAGCCTAAGATTGGGGGAGTACGTATTTCCACTCACATTACATTCACTAACACACATTTCATTCCAGTTGTCGGTGTCCACACTTTTTCATTGTATCATCCATGTTTAATTTATTTTCGCGCTTTCTTCTTGTGTGTTTGAAATACTTTGAGAAAATCCAAAAATATGTTTCTTGCTTCTTTTTTATTTTTCTTTCTTGGTTAAATTATTGTAGCACTAAAAGAAAACCCAAAAAGATTTTTCTTTTCTCTTTTTGTTCGTTTGCTTGCCTTCGAAAAACCAAAAAACTCCAAAAATATTTCAGTGTGTTTCTCTGAATTTCTTTTTCTTTTATCGAGTCATACCGAGGAGAAGACCACGATGAAAATGGTGAGTGGCTCTCATTTGTATTATTGTTGATCTAACAAAGAGCCCATATTACCTTGTCTTCTCCTCTTAAATAAAATGTGTGCGTATTCAAATGTTTGCATATTCCAGCTTAGTACACGGCACTCTTGCACTAGTATTATTTCAAATCGTTCAGTCGTGCAAGTGAAAGGCAATAATGATGATATTAGATGAATTGGTCGTGGCAGAGAGAAACGGGTATGAACTCAACTTGTTCTGTTTTTGTAAATATGTTTAACCTAGTATCCATGATTCAGCCTATTATGATCAAACATGTTTGCAATGACAATTAGAGATTATAGTTTCTCATGTCATGCATAAGTTTCTAGGAGTGAATAATGACTTATCTTGGATATCAACATTGCGTTAAAATGATTGTGATGTAGTATGATGATATGGTATCCTCCACTAAATGTTCGAGTGGCTTGACTTGGCACATGTTCATGCATGTAGTTGAATCAAAACCAATATAGCATCTATGATATTTATGTTCATGGTATTTGTATCCTACTCATGCTAGTATACAATGTTACTTATGCATAATGCATGTTCATGACCGTTGTTGCTCTCTAGCTGGCCGCTCCTCAACCTATTTGCTAGCCTTCGCCTGTACTAAGTGGGAACTCTGCTTGTACATCAAAAACCTAAAACCCAAGTTATTCCAAATGAGTCCACCATACCTACCTATATGCGGTATTACCCTGCCGTCCTAAGTAAATTTGCATGTGCCACCTCTAAAAACTTCAAATAAATATCCTTTTTGTGTGCCTCGATCGTTCATGGAATGACAGGAGGTAGTGGGTATCTTCCATGCTAAGCGGGTTATTCTCACATCGAGTGTTTATTCACTCGCCATCGCACGAGAAAAGGGAGGTAATAGGGATGCCCAGTCCCAAACTGTAAAAAGAAAATATCTTACAAATAATCAAACAAAAACTCCCAATGGAGTCATAACCTTTACCTTTTCTCTTGGGAACCGCCACTAGCGTGCTTAGCAAGGAAGATATTGATAACTGATGGTCGTGAAGTGAATAAGAAGGGTGCATGTCTCAAAATATCATTTACCTCTATTTTAAAAACTTGAGATCTGGCACCTATGCAAATCACTACTTCCCTCTGCGAAGGGATTAGCTATTTTCTTTTATGTTGTGTCATCACCTTCACAAATAAGCGCCAGAACCTGAGAGCACTGTTGTCATGCTGATGCATTGTGTATAGCTAATGTTGGGTGCATCATGACTGGATCTTTTCTACCATGAATTACAATGTTTAGTTGTTGCTTGAACTTTGGGGGTGCTCTGCATTTATTTTTTGCAGTCTCGGAAAGGGCTAGCGAGATACCACTATTGTCATATTATATCATGGTTGTTTTGACAACTTGTTGCTGTTTGAGATATCCTATTATTGCTCTCTAGTTGTTTATGTCATTGATATGAGTCAATATAATTTTTAAGAGTTGTTGTCAACATGGTTAGTTATAATCTTTGCTGAAAACCTGGGTGTTGTTTAAGCTTATTTATGAAACAAGAGCAAAAGAGTTCGTAAAAGTTATTCTTTTTCACTTTCAGTTTATCAACTGAATTGCATGAGGCCAAGCAAAGGTTTAAGCTTGGGGAGTTGATACATCTCCAACGTATCTAATTTTCCTAACGCTTTTCCTCTTGTTTTGGACTCTAATTTGCATGATTTGAATGAAACTAACCCCAGACTGATGGTGTTTTCAGCACAACTACCATAGTGTTGCTTTTGTGCAGAAATAAAAGTTCTCGGAATGGAACGAAACTTTGTGAGGATTTTCTATACAATAAAAGAGAATTCCCGGAGCCGGGATGGACCTGAGGGGGGAATCTGGGTGGGCACAACCCACCAGGGCACACCAGCCCCCCAGGCACGGCCAAGTGGGTGCTGCCCACCTGGTGGCCCCGCTGACCACCAAACCGACACTATAAAATCCCATATTTCCAGAAAAAACACCAGGGAGAAAGAATTATCGCGTTTCACGTGACGGAGCTGCCGCCAAGCCCTGTTCTTCCTCGGGAGGGCAGATCTGGAGTCTGTTTGGGGCTCCGGAGAGGGGGATCTTCGGTCTTCATCATCACCAACACATCTCCATTGCCAATTCCATGATGCTCCGCACCGGGAGTGAGTAATTCCTTCGTAGGCTCGCTGGTCGGTGAGGAGTTGGATGAGATTAATCATGTAATTGAGTTAGTTTTGTGAGGGCTTGATCCCTAGTATCCATTATGTTCTGAGATTGATGTTGCTATGACTTTGCCATGCTTAATGCTTGTCACCTTGGGCCCGGGTGCCATGATTTCAGATCTGAACCGTTTATGTTATCACCTTTATATCCATGTTCTAGATCCGATTTTGCAAGTTATAGTCACCTACTACGTATTATGACCCGGCAACCCCGGAGTGACAATAGTCGGGACCACTCCCGGTGATGATCGTAGTTTGAGGAGTTCATGTATTCATCGTGTGTTAATGCTTTGTTCCGGTTCTCTATTAAAAGGAGGTTTTAATATCCCTTAGTTTCCAATAGGATCCCGCTGTGACGGAGGGTAGGACAAAAGATGCCATGCAAGTTCTTTCCATAAGCACATATGACTATTTACGGAATACATGCCTACATTATATTTATGAACTGGAGCTAGTGTCGTATCGCCCTAGGTTATAACTGTCTCATGATGAATATCATCCAACGAGTCACTGATCCAATGCCTACGAATTTATCATATATTGGTCTTGCTAAGTTACTATTGTTGCTACTGCTATCGTTACTGCTACAATATCACTGCTATCACTGTTACTGTTACTGTTACTACTGCTACTATCATCAAAACTAGCATACTACTATGTTACTAATCACTTTGCTGCAGATAATTAATCTCCAGGTGTGGTTGAATTGACAACTCAGCTGCTAATAACTTCAAATATTCTTTGGCTCCCCTTGTGTCGAATCTATAAATTTGGGTTGAATACTCTACCCTCAAAAACTATTGCGATCCCCTATACTTGTGGGTTATCAATGTTTTATCCAAAAAATTAAAGACACATGCAAGCAACCTATGTCAATTCTGGATTTAGACTCTTGCGTCCAAGGTGAGGGTGAGTCAACAACCAATTGGGTGCACCGGATCTCAGCCGTTATACACTCATCGGATAGTATCAACACCGGTTCAGCAGTCCTGGTGTTGGAGAAGAATTGCCATTTCCTTCCCCTTAAGCAGAAATTGGGGCGGCTTAAACCCAACTGCAATGATATGGGGGAGCTCATAGCGGCTCTAGTCAAATATGGTGACTCTGATAATACTAAAGACCCTGAGTCTGATGAGGAGAAGGCTGGCAAAGGGAAAAAGAGTGGCAATGCAAAAGGACAGCATAATATGACGAGTCAAGGTGGCAACGGTAAGTGCAAGGCCGACGGCGGTTTAGACTTTGTGGCTAACACCAATATGCAAAGTAATAATCAGCGTCGTAAAGGGAAAATGCCAGCTCCCTGATTTTGGGGGCCAAAGTTCAACCTTGAGGCCATTATGAATCAGCCTTGCCCAAAGCACGACACTCGGGAGAAGCCGACCAGTCATCTGTGGAAGGATTGCTTTGTCATGAGGGGGTATAAGAACTCTAATTTTTTCCAGAATAATCATGGCCCGCATGGCGGTTCAGGATCCGGTTCTCATGGACCTGGTTTTGGAGGTGGCGGTTCAAGCTCTGGTTTTCAGGGCCAAGGCAATCAAGGTGGTTTTAATCAGCAATCTGGCCAAGGGAATCAGCAGTAGCAGTATGGTTATTAGAGCAATCCAAAGCAGCTGAATAGTGGTTAATATCATGTATTTACTACAAGTCCGTGCAAATGGGATCAGAAATCTGTAAGCGGGCAGTGAACTCAGTTGAGCCGGCGGTGCCTCGATATTTGAGGTGGTCTGAGCAGCCCATCGTATGGAGCCATGAGGATCACCCGCCCCGGGTTGACAATCCGGGTCAATTGGCATTGATGGTTGCTCCTCAGGTAGGGGGTTATAAGCTAACAAAGGTGCTCATGGATGGGGGCAGTAGTATCAATATCCTATACTATGATACTTTTCGTCGTATGAATTTTACTGACAAAGATCTTAAGACTTCTTCTACTATTTTCCATGGGGTGGTGCCTCGTAAGTTGGCTTATCGAGTGGGTAAGATAACACTGGAGGTGGCTTTTGGTGATGACCATGATTCTAGAGCTAAAAAATTGAACTTTGAGGTGGTCAAGATCAAAATCCCGTATCACGCTTTGTTTGGGTGGCCGACTTATGCCAAATTTATGGCACGACCTTGTTATGTTTATTTGCAGCTTAAAATGCCGGGTCATAAAGGCACCATCACGGTGCATGGTCATAGAAAGATCGCTCTGGATTGTGAAGAAGGTGATGTTGCGTATGCTGAGTTGGCTTGTGCCACCGAGGAGTTAAAGTTTTATAAAGATAACATTGACCCGACGGATATGACACCTTCGAAGAAGCCAACTACAGAGAATGACCCCCTGTTGAAGTTTAAGTCGATAGATGATACTAAGTTGGTTAATTTTGTGTCACGCCCAATATGCGATACTATCCTAAAGAGACTCGAAGGTCCCAACAAGGATAGAACCGCATATTGAAACACTTTTGCAAGATGGATATCATTACATCACAATTACATAATAGATGGGGATACATACGAGGCATACAATGCCACACGAATACAACATCATAATACATAAGAGCAACATCTGACTATGGATGAACCACAAACAGAAACTCAAACAACATCCACCCTGCTAGCCCAGGCTGCCGACCTGGAACCTATCCCGTGATCGAAGAAGGAGAAGAAGAACTCAACGCAAGCAAGCATCGCTCTCGCGTCATGATCATCGCATAACCTGTACCTACAACTGTTGTTGTAGTAATCTATGAGCCACGAGGACTTAGCAATCCCATTACCATGGGTATCAAGACTAGCAAAGCTTAATGGGTAAGGAAGGGGTACAGTGGTGAGGTTGCAGCAGCGGCTAAGCAAATATGGTGGCTAACATACGCAAATAAGAGCGAGAAGAGAGCAAGCGGAACGGTCGTGAAGCTAGCAATGATCAAGAAGTGATCCTGAACTCCTACTTACGTCAAACATAACCCAAAAACCGTGTTCACTTCCCGGACTCCACCGAGAAGAGACCATCACGGCTACACACGCGGTTGATGCGTTTTAATTCGGAACTGGTGTCAAGTTATATACAACCGAACATTAACAAATTCTCATATGCCCATAACTGCGGGCACGGCTTTTCAAAGTTTATACCCTGCAGGGGTGTCCCAACTTAGCCCAACACAAGCTCTCATGGTCAATGAAGGATATTCCTTCTCCCAGGAAGACCCGATCAGACTCGGAATCCCGGTTTACAAGACATTTCGACAATGGTAAAACAAGACCAGCAAAGCCGCCCGATGTGCCGACAAATCCCGATAGGATCTGCACATATCTCATTCTCAGGGCAACACCGGATGAGACTAGCTACGAGTAAAACCAGTCCTCAAGTTTCCCCAAGGTGGCCCCGCAGGCACCTCAGTTCGGACCAACACTCGAAGGAGCACTAGCCCGGGGGGTTAAAATAAAGATGACCCTTGAGTCTACAGAACCCAAGGGAAAAGGGCTTAGGTGGCAAATGTTAAAACCAAGGTTGGGCCTTGCTAGAGGAGTTTTATACAAAGCAAACTGTCAAGGGGGTCCCATAAATCACCCAACCGTGTAAGAAACGCAAAATCAAGGAACATAACACCGGTATGACTGAAACTAGGGCGGCAAGAGTGGAACAAAACACCAGGCATAAGGCCGAGTCTTCCACCCTTTACCAAGTATATAGATGCATTAATTAAATACGATATATTGTGATATCCCAACATAATCCTGTCCACCATGGAGCAATCTTCAACTTCACCTGCAACTAGCAACACTATAAGAGGGGCTGAGCAAAAGCAGTAACATAGCCAAGCAACGGTTTGCTAAGAAAGGTGAAAAAGGTTAGAGGCTGACATGGCAATTTGGGAGGCTTGATCAAAAGAGATAGGTAGTGCAACATAGTGATAGAGCGAAGCAACTAGCATAGCAATGATAGTAGTGAGATCCAGGGTAGCGGTCATCTTTCCTGAAATCCCGCTAGGAAGAAGAACGAGTCCATGAAGAAGATGAAGCCATGAAGACGAACCAAGCGTAGACGAACGAATCCTCACGATCGCAACGAAACGGGAACTATCGAGAGAAGCACACAACATGGTAAACACACCACACATGAACATGACATGATGCACAAACAAGTATGATGCAAGACAAGACTACATGAAGCTACTCATGGCAAGAGATGATGCAAATAAGAGCAACACATCAAGGCAAGTTTAAATGAGGCCGGAAGCAACATATAACAATTCCGGTAAGTCATCATATGCCAATTTCGAAATTGGTCCAGATCTGAATAAACCTTATGCTCAAGTTGTTAAACAGCAAGTTAAGATGCACCAAGATGATCTACACGAAATTCTAGTCAAGTTACATATAAAGTGCATTTAATTCAGAGCTACGGCCTAGAAGATATGAGCAAAACAAGATAAACATGGCATAATGGAATGAAATGAAGAGCATCTCATGATGAACATTTTGATATATCATGCACGCAAAATGGAGCTACATGCACAAAGTAATGATGGTTCAAACATGCACACATATTATGAGTTTCTGGGGACTTAGCAGTTTTTGAAAAAAAACAAATCAAGCGTGATTTAGCTAAGTTGTGCACGGGGCGAGGGATAGAGGAGGGCTCACATTGGGCTTGGCCCAGATTGGAGAGGAGGCAGGCCGGCGGGGAGCTGGGCTGGGCCTCGGCCTATGGGCCCCACGGCGGAGCCTCGTCCTCCTCCCGATCCCTCCTGGATCGAGGAAGGAAGGGCCGGCGAGGTCCGATCGAAGAGGGCGGCGAGGAGAAACGAAGGGGTCGGATCCGGCCTGGGTCACCGCGGGGCGCCGGATCCGGCAGGAGGAGGGGCCGGCGACGAGGTGCTCAGCGACGAGCTCGGCAGCGGTTCCTGCAACCAAGGTGGCGGCGCAGAGTTCAGAGGAGAGGGAGAGAAGGGGAGAAGAGGAAAAAGGAATGGCGCGGCGGGGAGCTCATCTTCGGCGAGAGACTTGGTGGCCGGCGGGGTCGAATGCGGTGGGAGGCGGCACTCCGGCGAGGCCGAGGCAGCGACGGGGCTCTGGATCGAGCGAGCGGGGAAGGAGCGAGGCGCACGGGGCGGCAGCGATGCGGGCCTCGGCCCAGATCGGGCCCCGGGCGGGCCTCGCACGGTCCGGGAGGGCCTGCGGCGGCGGGGAGGAGCAGGGGGCACGTGGCCGGCCCTGGTTGGCCGCGGGGTGGATAGGGGGCGATGTGGCGCGGCCTGATTGGCCGTAGGGCACTCGCGGCTGCGCTAAGTGGCGGCGGGGCTATGGTCGGGCGCGGATCCCAAGGAGGCCGGCGGCGGGACAGAGGTAGGGGAAGGCTAGGGGGTAGGTTTTGCCCAAAAATGGGGAGGGGTATGTCCATTTATAGCAGGTAGGCTAGGTTAGGGGGGTTTGGGGGGCTTTCGGAGCCCTCCGATCGCGATCCAATGGCTCCGGTCGGAGGGGGTTTTGGATGGCTAGGTGGGCTGCAAGTGACCATGTAGAAGGTCTCGGGCTGAGAAGAGAGGGGGAGAAGTGTGGCCCGGCAACTGTTTCGGAGACCAAAACGTCCGATGAATAAACCGGCAACGGTGCCGCTATATATTTCACGGTTGGGCCATCAAACGAGCTCCGAACGCGACGAAACTTGACATGCGCTCTGTCTACACTATAATAAGACCGCACGCCAACTTTCATCCCATTCCGGGAACATTTTTATGCCACTTATGAAATAATATTTCGGACATGTCGCGGGCGCGTGCGGGTGTGTCTGGGCTCAGAACGGACAACAGAGAGAACTGGGAGGACCCGAACGGATGCAAGTTTTGAAAAAACGTGCAGAAGAAATGCAGGTGATGACATGGCAAAATACAACACGCAAGCAAATGACATGGCAACTACGGCGAATAACTGGGAGACACCTGGCGCATCGAATCCGGGGCATTACAACACTCCTCCACTAACAAGAGATCTCGTCCTGAGATCTTAGGACTAAGACAGAAGGGAAAAGGGATGAGGTGAAACAAGAAACATAAGAGAGAAGATGAACAAAGACGAGCGCACTCGGGTAGAAAGGGAAAAGGCGAATATGACGAGAATCAAAAGCTCATGGAAACAAGATAGACTGTGAAAGCACTCCGGTTAGAACAAGATAGGAAAGGAATAAGAATGGAAGAATTTATGCAGCACTCTGGCTGAACAAGGAAAGAATAGAACATGAACTTGAGAAGATGGAATGATACTTGACAAGAGGAACAACACAAAACCTCCGGAAGACTTGAAAGAGTTGAATGAAAAGAATGGAGAAGAAAATGAGAACTTGTGCCACGAATGAAATTGAAAGCATCTTTAGAAGTTAGGTTTAGACAGAGTTGTTGAGAAAATCAACAACGAAAAGAATAAGCTTGTTGTGGTCTTATGGTAACATCTCAAGATATAAGGTGATAACCGGCCACAAACGGAAATGATTGGATAGCTTAGAAGAACGAAGAAATGCAAAACTCCACTTCAATAGAATACGGAGAATTAATTACACTTCGAGATGCAACAATTAAAGATACTTGAACTCCTCCAACAAAATCTTGATGAGCTCTTGAAGAATGAATTGAATCATGAAGAACCACCAAGAAGAACTCCGGTGACAAAAGGATGATGAGATAGAATGAAGGAAGAAAGAATAAGATGAGCCTTGCGGTGATTTAGATGGAGGTTCCGACGAAATAGCCGAGGAAAATTTGAACTCCGGAAAAGAAAAGATGAAAACACTTGGAACTAGAATTTATTCAACAAGAACAAACTCCGGAGGAAGGGATTACTTACTTGGATGAAATAAGAATAAGATTTATTGTATGCTTATCCTTCATCAAATTAAATTGATGACAAGCAATGGATTTTACATACTACTTATTCTTCTTGACAAGGATTGAGAAGTGAAATATCGCAAACTTGAGAAGGTCTTAATGAACCACTGGTAGGATTGAAAAGAACGAACGAATTAAAATGATAATCAAGGAAAAAGAGTCTTGAACGAACCACCGTAAGAATTCGGAAATGACTGACGAAAGGGGATGAATCACCGCGAAGAATTAGAAGAACCAATATGCTAGAGGGGATTTAGATGCAAAAGAACAAAGAGATCATGAGATGATTAAAGAGCACTTGAACGAAGCATCGGGATAATTGGATAACGGTAACTGGAATGATGGCCTCTGGTGAAAAGAAACAGGAAAACAACTCCTGACATACTCCGGATGGTTAAGAAAAGAATATCTGACAAATGGAATAATTCGCGAGGATAACATGAAGCTAGAACCACAAAACTTCAAGAGAACAGACATGATTTAGAGGAAAAACTCTTCTTCGATCTTCAAATGACGACGGAAAACACCAACAAAATTACTGAGATACTCCAGTAGAATGAAAAAGAGGAAGGGTTGAACCAAAGATGAAAAGAATTTGAAAGCAAACTTGGAGATGGCATCTGACTGATGAAATTCATTCTTACGTCAAACTCGAAAAGAATTAGGAATGGCTCCGGAATAATTAGAAGAGTCAGGTAAGATCCTGGGAAAAGACCTGTGGGTTAGGGCCCACTGAAGAGAATACACTGTTGAAAAGGATTATTGAACAGATAGATGATGCACCGGAACAATTGAAATATTTGAATGAGGTGACAACCTCAAATTAATTTGAACACAGACGAATCTCCTAAGATGTCTTCCAAACTCTGGAATGATTGAATGGCGAGAGGCAAACGAGCAAAGGGAAATATATGAACTGAGGGAAAGAATACGATTGACAACGAAAACTTGAATTCGGATCCACCGGAAAGAAAAACGAGACGAACAATGATTAACTAGACGAGAATTCACCGGTTGAAATGATTGAGGGAAACCTGAAGAGGCTCCGCACGAATGAAATTGATGCTCAAAATAGACTCAGGCTCCGGGAAGAAAAGGGGTGGGAGGGCGGGAAAAACAAAGGCAACTTGAAAGGGGAAAACAACGAATATCTTGAAGAGAAAACACCGGTTGAAATCATTGAGGAAAGAAAGCAAAGGCTTCGCACGAGTCGGAAGGATACTCGATTAGAGACTCCGGCTCCGAGGAGAAAAAGTGTGGGCGGGTGGGAAAAGAAAACAACTGAGGATTGAACTTGGCAAAGATGAAGAGGCTCGAGTCAACTTGACGAGAAATGCACCGGATGAGAAGAGGTGAGAACCAACGATCGGAAAACCAACTGCGTGATCCTAAAGAAAGTTTGGAAGGGAAGAGGAGTAATTCAAAACACCTACGTCAAGCTTCCTCACGAGAGCGACGAATGGGGCTGACGAGTAAAAAGAATTCCTACTCTTTGATAGAAATAGACTCCGAAAATAGTTTTCTTCTAGACTCGACGTCGGCCAAACTACACGATCAATCAAGGGGGCTCCTAAGGTCGGTCGAGGCTCTGATACCAACTTATCACGCCCAATATGCGATACTATCCTAAAGAGACTCGAAGGTCCCAACAAGGATAGAACCGCATATCGAAACACTTTTGCAAGGTGGATATCATTACATCTACATTACATAATAGATGGGGATACATATGAGGCATACAATGCCACACGAATACAACATCACAATACATAAGAGCAACATCCGACTATGGATGAACCACAAACAGAAACTCAAATGACATCCACCCTGCTAGCCCAGGCTGCCGACCTGGAACCTATCCCCTGATCGAAGAAGCAGAAGAAGAACTCAAAGCAAGCAAGCATCACTCTTGCGTCATGATCATTGCATAACCTGTACCTACTACTGTTGTTGTAGTAATCTGTGAGCCACGAGGACTCAGCAATCCCATTACCATGGGTATCAAGACTAGCAAAGCTTAATGGGTAAGGAAGGGGTACAGTGGTGAGGTTGCAGCAACGGCTAAGCAAATATGGTGGCTAACATACGCAAATAAGAGCGAGAAGAGAGCAAGCGGAACGGTCGTGAAGCTAGCAATGATCAAGAAGTGATCCTGAACTCCTACTTACGTCAAACATAACCCAAAAACCGTGTTCACTTCCCGGACTCCACCGAGAAGAGACCATCACGGCTACACACGCGGTTGATGCGTTTTAATTCGGAACTGGTGTCAAGTTATATACAACCGAACATTAACAAATTCTCATCTGCCCATAACTGCGGGCACGGCTTTTCAAAGTTTATACCCTGCAGGGGTGTCCCAACTTAGCCCATCACAAGCTCTCACGGTCAATGAAGGATATTCCTTCTCCCAGGAAGACCCGATCAGACTCGGAATCCCGGTTTACAAGACATTTCAACAATGGTAAAACAAGACCAGCAAAGCCGCCCGATGTGCCGACAAATCCCGATAGGAGTTGCACATATCTCGTTCTTAGGGCAACACCGGATTAGACTAGCTACGAGTAAAACCAGTCCTCAAGTTTCCCCAAGGTGGCCCAACAGGCAGCTCAGTTCAGACCAACACTCGAAGGAGCACTGGCCTGGGGGGGGTTAAAATAAAGATGACCCTTGAGTCTGCAGAACCCAAGGGAAAAAGGCTTAGGTGGCAAATGTTAAAACCAAGGTTGGGCCTTGCTGGAGGAGTTTTATTCAAAGCGAACTGTCAAGGGGGTCCCATAAATCACCCAACTGTGTAAGGAATGCAAAATCAAGGAACATAACGCCGGTATGATACAAACTAGGGCGGCAAGAGTGGAATAAAACACCAGGCATAAGGCCGAGTCTTCCACCCTTTACCAAGTATATAGATGCATCAATTAAATAAGAGATATTGTGATATCCCAACATAATCTTGTCCACCATGGAGCAATCTTCAACTTCACCTGCAACTAGCAACGCTATAAGAGGGGCTGAGCAAAAGCGGTAACATAGCCAGGCGACGGTTTGCTAGGAAAGGTGAAAAAGGTTAGAGGCTAAGATGGCAATTTGGGAGGCTTGATCAAAAGAGATAGGTAGCATAGCATAGCGATAGAGCGAAGCAACTAGCATAGCAATGATAGTAGTGAAATCCAGGGTAGCGGTCATCTTGCCTGAAATCCCGCTAGGAAGAAGAACGAGTCCTTGAAGAAGATGAAGCAACAAAGACGAACCAAGCGTAGACGAACGAATCCTCATGATCGCAACGAAACGGGAACTATCGAGAGAAGCACACAACATGGTAAACACACCACACATGAACATAGAAAGATCGCTCTGGATTGTGAAGAAGGTGATGCTGCGTATGCTGAGTTGGCTTGTGCCACCGAGGAGTTAAAGTTTTATAAAGATAACATTGACCCGACGGATATGACACCTTCGAAGAAGCCAACTACAGAGAATGACCCCCTGTTGAAGTTTAAGTCAATAGATGATACTAAGTTGGTTAATTTTGTGTCACGCCCAATATGCGATACTATCCTAAAGAGACTCGAAGGTCCCAACAAGGATAGAACCACATATTGAAACACTTTTGCAAGATGGATATCATTACATCACAATTACATAATAGATGGGGATACATACGAGGCATACAATGCCACACGAATACAACATCATAATACATAAGAGCAACATCCGACTATGGATGAACCACAAATAGAAACTCAAACAACATCCACCTTGCTAGCCCAGGCTGCCGACCTGGAACCTATCCCGTGATCGAAGAAGGAGAAGAAGAACTCAACGCAAGCAAGCATCGCTCTCGCGTCATGATCATCGCATAACCTGTACCTACAACTGTTGTTGTAGTAATCTGTGAGCCACGAGGACTCAGCAATCCCATTACCATGGGTATCAAGACTAGCAAAGCTTAATGGGTAAGGAAGGGGTACAGTGGTGAGGTTGCAGCAGCGGCTAAGCAAATATGGTGGCTAACATACGCAAATAAGAGCGAGAAGAGAGCAAGCGGAACGGTCGTGAAGCTAGCAATGACCAAGAAGTGATCCTGAACTCCTACTTACGTCAAACATAACCCAAAAACCGTGTTCACTTCCCGGACTCCACCGAGAAGAGACCATCACGGCTACACACGCGGTTGATGCGTTTTAATTCGGAACTGGTGTCAAGTTATATACAACCGAACATTAACAAATTCTCATCTGCCCATAACTGCGGGCACGGCTTTTCAAAGTTTATACCCTGCAGGGGTGTCCCAACTTAGCCCATCACAAGCTCTCACGGTCAATGAAGGATATTCCTTCTCCCAGGAAGACCCGATCAGACTCGGAATCCCGGTTTACAAGACATTTCGACAATGGTAAAACAAGACCAGCAAAGCCGCCCGATGTGCCGACAAATCCCGATAGGATCTGCACATATCTCATTCTCAGGGCAACACCGGATGAGACTAGCTACGAGTAAAACCAGTCCTCAAGTTTCCCCAAGGTGGCCCCGCAGGCACCTCAGTTCGGACCAACACTCGAAGGAGCACTGGCCAGGGGGGTTAAAATAAAGATGACCCTTGAGTCTGCAGAACCCAAGGGAAAAGGGCTTAGGTGGCAAATGTTAAAACCAAGGTTGGGCCTTGCTAGAGGAGTTTTATACAAAGCAAACTGTCAAGGGGGTCCCATAAATCACCCAACCGTGTAAGAAACGCAAAATCAAGGAACATAACACCGGTATGACTGAAACTAGGGCGGCAAGAGTGGAACAAAACACCAGGCATAAGGCCGAGTCTTCCACCCTTTACCAAGTATATAGATGCATTAATTAAATACGATATATTGTGATATCCCAACATAATCCTGTCCACCATGGAGCAATCTTCAACTTCACCTGCAACTAGCAACACTATAAGAGGGGCTGAGCAAAAGCAGTAACATAGCCAAGCAACGGTTTGCTAAGAAAGGTGAAAAAGGTTAGAGGCTGACATGGCAATTTGGGAGGCTTGATCAAAAGAGATAGGTAGTGCAGCATAGTGATAGAGCGAAGCAACTAGCATAGCAATGATAGTAGTGAGATCCAGGGTAGCGGTCATCTTTCCTGAAATCCCGCTAGGAAGAAGAACGAGTCCATGAAGAAGATGAAGCCATGAAGACGAACCAAGCGTAGACGAACGAATCCTCACGATCGCAACGAAACGGGAACTATCGAGAGAAGCACACAACATGGTAAACACACCACACATGAACATGACATGATGCACAAACAAGTATGATGCAAGACAAGACTACATGAAGCTACTCATGGCAAGAGATGATGCAAATAAGAGCAACACATCAAGGCAAGTTTAAATGAGGCCGGAAGCAACATATAACAATTCCGGTAAGTCCTCATATGCAAATTTCGAAATTGTTCCAGATCTGAATAAACCTTATGTTCAAGTTGTTAAAGAGCAAGTTAAGATTAACCAAGATGATCTACATGAAATTCTAGTCAAGTTACATATAAAGTTCATTTAATTCGGTGCTACGGCCTAGAAGATATGAGCAAAACAAGATATACATGGCATAATAGAATGAAATGAAGAGCATCTCATGATGAACATTTTGATATATCATGCACGCAAAATGGAGCTACATGCACAAAGTTATGATGGTTCAAACATGCACACATATTATGAGTTTCTGGGGACTTAGCAGTTTTTGAAAAAAAACAGATCAAGCGCGATTTAGCTAAGTTGTGCGCGGGGTGAGGGATAGAGGATGGCTCACATTGGGCTTGGCCCAGAATGGAGAGGAGGCGGGCCGGCGGAGAGCTGGGCTGGGCCTCGGCCTGCGGTGCCCACGGCTGTGCCTCGTCCTCCTCCCGATCCCTCCTGGATCGGGGAAGAAGGGCCCGCGAGGTCCGATCAAAGAGGGCGGCGAGGAGGAACGAAGGGGGCGGATCCGGCCTGGGTCACCGCGGGGCGCCGGATCCGGCAGGAGGAGGGGCCGGCGTCGAGCTCTGCGGCGGTTCCTGCAACCAAGGCGGCGGCGCAGAGTTCAGAGGAGAGGGAGAGCAGGGGAGAAGAGGAAAAAGGAATGGCGTGGCGGGGAGCTCATCTTCGGCGAGGGACTTGGTGGCCGGCGGGGTCAAATGCGGCGGGAGGCGATGCTCCAGCGAGGCCGAGGCAGCGGCGGGGCTCTGGATCGAGCGAGCGGGGAAGGAGCGAGGCGCACGGGGCGGCGGCAATGGGGGCCTCAGCCCAGATCGGGCCACGGGCGGGCCTCGCATGGGCGGGGAGGGCCTGCAGCGGTCGGGAGGAGCAGGGGGCACGTGGCTGTCCCTGGTTGGCTGCGGGGTGGATAGGGGGCGATGTGGCGCGGCCTGATTGGTCGTAGGGTGCTGGCGGCAGCGCCAAGTGGCGGCGGGGCTGTGGTCGGGCGCGGATCCTAAGGAGGGTGTCGGCGGGATAGAGGTAGGGGAAGGCTAGGGGGTAGTATTTGCCCAAAAATGGAGAGGGGTGTGTCCATTTATAGCAGGTAGGCTAGGTTAGGGGGTTTTGGGGGGCTTTCGTTGCCCTTCGATCGCGATCCAATGGCTCCGGTCGGAGAGGGGGTGTTTTGGATGGCTAGGTGCGCTGCAAGTGACCGTGTAGAAGGTCTCGGGCTGAGAAGAGAGGGGAAGAAGTGCGGCCCGACAACTGTTTCGGAGACCGAATAGTCCGACGAATAAACCGGCAACGGTGCCGCTATATATTTAACGGTTGGGCTATCAAACGAGCTCCGAATGCGACAAAACTTGACATACGCTCTGTCTACACTATAATAAGACCGCACGCCAACTTTCATCCCATTCCGAGAACATTTTTATGCCACTTATCAAATAATATTTCGGACATGCTGCGGGCGCGTGCGGGTGTGTCTGGGCATGGAACGGACAACAGAGAGAACTGGGAGGACCCGAACGGATGCAAGTGTTGAAAAAACATGCAGAAGAAATGTAGGTGATGACATGGAAAATGGAACACGCAAGCAAATGACATGGCAACTACGGCGAATAACTGGGAGACACCTGGCGCATCGAATCCGGGGTGTTACAACACTCCTCCACTAACAAGAGATCTTGTCCCGAGATCTTAGGACCGAGACGGAAGGGAAAAGGGATGAAGTGAAACAAGAAACGTAAGAGAGAAGATGAACAAAGACGAGCGCACTCGGGTAGAATGGGAAAAGGTGAATATGACGAGAATCAAAAGCTCATGGAAACAAGATAGACTCTGAAAGCACTCCGGTTACAACAAGATAGGAAAGGAATAAGAATAGAAGAATTTACGCAGCACTCCGGCTGAACAAGGAAAGAATAGAACATGAACTTGAGAAGATGGAATGATACTTGATAAGAGGAACAACACAAAACCTCCGGAAGACTTGAAAGAGTTGAATGAAAAGAATGGAGAAGAAAATGA
Organism: Triticum aestivum; assembly: GCF_018294505.1. Classification (NCBI taxonomy): domain Eukaryota; kingdom Viridiplantae; phylum Streptophyta; class Magnoliopsida; order Poales; family Poaceae; genus Triticum; species Triticum aestivum. The sequence goes on from NC_057798.1 coordinate 542,101,816, forward strand.
GAACTTGTGCCACGAATGAAATTGAAAGCATCTTTAGAAGTTAGGTTTAGACAGAGTTGTTAAGAAAATCAACAACGAAAAGAATAAGCTTGTTGTGGTCTTATGGTAACATCTCAAGATTATAAGGTGATAACCGGCCACAAACGGAAATGATTGGATAGCTTAGAAGAACGAAGAAATGCAAAACTCCACTTCAATAGAATACGGAGAATTAATTACACTTCGAGACGCAACAAGAAAAGATACTTGAGCTCCTCCAACAAAATCTTGATGAGCTCTTGAAGAATGAATTGAATCATGAAGAACCACCATGAAGAACTCCGATGACAAAAGGATGATGAGATAGAATGAAGGAAGAAAGAATAAGATGAGCCTTGCGGTGATTTAGATGGAGGTTCCGACGAAATAGCCGAGGAAAATTTGAACTCCGGAAAAGAAAAGATGAAAACACTTGGAACTAGAATTTATTCAACAAGAACAAATTCCGGAGGAAGGGATTACTTACTTGGATGAAATAAGAATAAGATTTATTGTATGCTTATCCTTCATCAAATTAAATTGATGACAAGCAATGGATTTTACATACTACTTATTCTTCTTGAAAAGGATTGAGAAGTGACATATCGCAAACTTGAGAAGGTCTTCATGAACCACCGGTAGGACTAAAAAGAACGAATGAATTAAAATGATAATCAAGGAAAAAGAATCTTGAACGAACTACCATAAGAATTCGGAAATGACTGACGAAAGAGGATGAATCACCGGGAAGAATTAGAAGAACCAATATGCTAGAGGGGATTTAGATGCAAAAGAACAAAGAGATCATGAGATGATTAAAGAGCACTTGAACGAAGCACCGGGATAATTTGATAACGGTAACTGGAATGATGGCCTCCGGTGAAAAGAAACGGGAAAACAACTCCTGACATACTCCGGATGGTCAAGAAAAGAATATCTGACAAATGGAATAATTTGCGAGGATAACATGAAGCTAGAACCACAAAACATGGAGAGAACGAACGTGATTTAGAGGAAAAACTCTTCTTCGATCTTCAAATGACGACGGAAAACACCAACAAAATTACTGAGATACTCCAGGAGAATGAAAAAGAGGAAGGGTTGAACCAAAGATGAAAAGAATTTGAAAGCGAACTTGGAGATGGCATCTGACTGATGAAATTCATTCTTACGTCAAACTCGAAAAGAATTAGGAATGGCTCCGGAATAATTAGAAGAGGTAGGTAAGATCCTGGGAAAAGACCTGTGGGTTAGGGCCCACTGAAGAGAATACACCGTTGAAAAGGATTATTGAACAGATAGATGAAGCGCCGGAACAATTGAAATATTTGAATGAGGTGACAACCTCGAATTAATTTGAACACAGACGAATCTCCTGAGATGTCTTCCGAACTCCAAAATGATTGAATGGCGAGAGGCAAACGAGCAAAGGGAAATATATGAGCTGAGGGAAAGAATACGATTGACAACGAAAACTTGAATTCGGATCCACCGGAAAGAAAAACGAGATGAACAATGATTAAATAGACGAGAATTCACCGGTTGAAATGATTGAGGGAAACCTGAAGAGGCTCCGCACGAATGAAATTGATGCTCAAAACAGACTCAGGCTCCGGGAAGAAAAGGGGATGGGAGGGCGGGACAAACAAAGGCAACTTGGAAGGGGAAATCGACGAATATCTTGAAGAGAAAACACCAGTTGAAATCATTGAGGAAAGAAAGCAAAGGCTTCGCACGAGTAGGAAGCATACTCGATTACGGACTCCGGCTCCAAGGATAAAAAGGGTGGGCGGGTGGGAAAATAAAACAACTGAGGATTGAACTTGGCAAATATGAAGAGGCTCGAGTCAACTTGATGAGAAATGCACCGGATGAGAAGAGGTGAGAACCAACGATCGGAAAACCAACTGCGTGATCCTAAAGAAAGTTTGAAAGGGAAGAGGAGTAATTCAAAACACCTACGTCAAGATTCCTCACCAGAGCGACGAATGGGGCTGAGGAGTAAAAGGAATTCCTACTCTCCGATATAAATAGACTCCGAAAACAATTTTCTTCTAGACTCGACAACGGCCAAACTACAAGATCAATCAAGGGGGCTCCTAAGGTCGGTCGAGGCTCTGATACCAACTTATCACGCACAATATGCGATACTATCCTAAAGATACTCGAAGGTCCCACCAAGGATAGAACCGCATATTGAAACACTTTTGCAAGGTGGATATCATTACATCAACATTACATAATAGATGGGGATACATACGAGGCATACAATGCCACACGAATACAACATCACAATACATAAGAGCAACATCCGACTACGGATGAACCACAAACAGAAACTCAAACGGCATCCACCCTGTTAGCCCAGGCTGCCGACCTGGAACCTATCCCCTAATCGAAGAAGCAAAAGAAGAACTCAACGCAAGCAAGCATCGCTCTCACATCATGATCATCACATAACCTGTACCTGCAACTATTGTTGTAGTAATCTATGAGCCACGAGGACTCAGCAATCCCATTACCATGGGTATAAAGACTAGCAAAGCTTAATGGGTAAGGAAGGGGTACAGTGGTGAGGTTGCAGCAGCGGCTAAGCAAATATGGTGGCTAACATACGCAAATAAGAGCGAGAAGAGAGCAAGGGGAACGGTCTTGAAGCTAGCAATGATCAAGAAGTGATACTGAACTCCTACTTACGTCAAACATAACCCAAAAACCGTGTTCGCTTCCCGGACTCCGCCGAGAAGAGACCATCACGGCTACACACGCGGTTGATGCGTTTTAATTCGGATCTGGTGTCAAGTTATCTACAACCGGACATTAACAAATTCATATCTGCCCATAACCGCAGGCACGGCTTTCGAAAGTTTATACCCTGCAGGGGTGTCCCAACTTAGCCCATCACAAGCTCTCACGGTCAACTAAGGATATTCCTTCTCCCAGGAAGACCCGATCAGACTCGGAATCCCGGTTTACAAGACATTTCGACAATGGTAAAACAAGACCAGCGAAGCCGCCCGATGTGCCGACAAATCCCGATAGGAGCTGCACATATCTCGTTCTCATTGCAACACCGGATGAGACTAGCTACGAGTAAAACCAGTCCTAAAGTTTCCCCAAGGTGGCCCCGCAGGCTGCTCAGTTCGGACCAACAATCGAAGGAGCACTGGCCCGGGGGGGGGGGGGGGGTTAAAATAAAGATGTCCCTTGAGTCTGCAGAACCAAAGGGAAAAAGGCTTAGGTGTCAAATGTTAAAACCAGGGTTGGTCCTTGCTGGAGGAGTTTTATTCAAAGCGAACTGTCAAGGGGGTCCCATAAATCACCCAACCGTGCAAGCAACGCAAAATCAAGGAACATAACACCGGTATGACGGAAACTAGGGCGGCAAGAGTGGAACAAAACACCAGGCATAAGGCCGAGTCCTCCACCCTTTACCAAGTATATAGATGCTTTAATTAAATAAGAGATATTGTGATATCCCAACATAATCCTATCCACCATGGAGCAATCTTCAACTTCACCTGCAACTAGCAACGCTATAAGAGGGGCTGAGCAAAAGCGGTAACATAGCCAAGCAATGGTTTGCTTGGAAAGGTGAAAAAGGTTAGAGGCTAACATGGAAATTTTGGAGGCTTGATCAAAAGAGATAGGTAGTGCAGCATAGCGATAGAGCGAAGCAACTAGCATAGCAATGATAGTAGTGAGATCCAGGGTAGCGGTCATCTTTCCTGAAATCCCGCTAGGAAGAAGAACGAGTCCATGAAGAAGATGAAGCCATGAAGACGAACCAAGCGTAGATGAACGAATCCTCACGATCGCAACGAAATGGGAACTATCGAGAGAAGCACACAACATGGTAAACACACCACACATGAACATGACATGATGCACAAACAAGTATGATACAAGACAAGACTACATGAAGCTACTCATGGCAAGAGATGATGCAAATAAGAGCAACACATCAAGGCAAGTTTAAATGAGGCCGGAAGCAACATATAACAATTCCGGTAAGTCCTCATATGCCAATTTCGAAATTGGTCCAGATCTGAATAAACCTTATGTTCAAGTTGTTAAACAGCAAGTTAAGATGCACCAAGATGATCTACACAAAATTCTAGTCAAGTTACATATAAAGTTCATTTAATTCGGAGCTACGGCCTAGAAGATATGAGCAAAACAAGATAAACATGGCATAATGGAATGAAATGAAGAGCATCTCATGATGAACATTTTGATATATCATGCACGCAAAACGGAGCTACATGCACAAAGTTATGATGGTTCAAACATGCACACATATTATGAGTTTCTGGGGACTTAGCAGTTTTTGAAAAAAACAGATCAAGCACGATTTAGCTAAGTTGTGCACGGGGCGAGGGATAGAGGAGGGCTCACGTTGGGCTTGGCCCAGATTAGAGAGGAGGCAGGCCAGCGGGGAGCTGGGCTGGGCCTCGGCCTGCGGGGCCCACGGCTGCGCCTCATCCTCCTCCCGATCCCTCCTGGATCGGGGAAGGAAGGGCCGGCGAGGTCCGATCGAAGAGGGCAGCGAGGAGGAACGAAGGGGGCGGATCCGGCCTGGGTCATCACGGGGCGCCGGATCCGGCAGGAGGAGGGGCCGGCAACTAGGTGCTCGGCGACGAGCTCAGCGGCGGTTCCTGCAACCAAGGCGGCGGCGCAGAGTTCAAAGGAGAGGGAGACAGGGGAGAAGAGGAAAAAAGAATGGCGTGGCGAGGAGCTCATCTTCGGCGAGGGACTTGGTTGCCGGTGGGGTTGAATGCGGCGGGAGGCGGCGCTCCGGCGAGGCCGAGGCAGTGGCCAGGCTCTGGATCGAGCGAGCGGGGAAGGAGCGAGGCGCCCGGGGCCGCGGCGATGCGGGCCTCGGCCCAGATCGGGCCCCGGGCGGGCCTCGCACGAGTCGGGAGGGCCTGTGGCGGCGGGGAGGAGCAGGGGCACGTGGGCGGCCTTGGTTGGCTGCGGGGTGTATAGGGGGTGATGTGGCGTGGACTAATTGGCCGTAGGGTGCTGGCGGCGGCGCCAAGTGGCGGCGGGGCTGTGGTCGGGCGCGGATCCCGAGGAGGGTGGTGGCGGGACAGAGGTAGGGGAAGGCTAGGTGGGGTAGGTTTTGCCCAAAAATGGAGAGGGGTGTGTCCATTTATAGCAGGTAGGCTAGGTTAGGGGGGTTTTGGGGGCTTTCAGAGCCCTCCGATCGCGATCCGATGGCTCCGGTCGGAGGGGAGGTTTGGGTGGCTAGGTGGGCTGCAAGTGACCGTGTAGAAGGTCTCAGGCTGAGAAGAGAGGGGGAGAAGTGCGGCCCGGCAACTGTTTCGGAGACCGAAACGTCCGACGAATAAACCGGCAACGGTGCCGCTATATATTTAATGGTTGGGCTATCAAACGAGCTCCGAATGCGATGAAATTTGACAGGCGCTCTGTCTACACTATAATAAGACCGCACGCCAACTTTCATCCCATTCTGAGAACATTTTTATGCCACTTATCAAATAATATTTCAGACATGCCGCGGGCGCATGCGGGTGTGTCTGGGCTCGGAACGGACAATAGAGAGAACTGGGAGGACCCGAATGGATGCAAGTTTTGAAAAAACATGCAGAAGAAATGCAGGTGATGACACGGCAAAATGCAACACGCAAGCAAATGACATGGCAACTACGGCGAATAACTGGGAGATACCTGGGGCATTGAATCCGGGGCGTTACATTTTGTTCCTGGCAACTCATCCAAGCAGTTCAGTATCAGTGCTAATATGGATCCGAAATAGGAAAGCACGCTCATCGAGTTCATCCGTGAGAATCGGGACATTTTTGCATGGAAGCCTTCTGACATGCCAGGTGTACCGAGGGAACTCGCTGAGCACACTCTTAATGTTGATCCAAAGTTTAAGTCGGTCAAGCAATTCCTTCGTCCTTTCAATGAAGAGAGGTATAAGGCTATTGGTGAAGAGGTGGCCCGGCTCTTGGCTGCTGGATTCATCATTGAAGTTTTTCATCCTGAGTTGTTGGCTAACCCTATGCTAGTGCTTAAGAAAAATGGCACTTGGCATATGTGCGTGGATTATACAGATCTTAATAAAGCCTGTTCGGCTAGCCCTTTTGCTCTCCCTTGTATTGATCAGATCATTGGCGCTACGAGGGTTGTGAGCGTTTGAGCTTTCTAGATGCTTATTCTGTTTATCATCAGATCAAGATGGCAGTTAAGGACCAGGAGAAGACAGTTTTCATCACTCCCTTTGGATCCTTCTATTATGTGTCTATGCCTTTTGGGCTCAAGAGTGCCCAGGTGAGTTATCAGCGGTGCATTCAGAATTGCCTCCATGACCAGATTAAGCGCAATGTTCACGCCTATGTGGATGATATTTTTGTGAAATCCAGGAAGAAGGAGACTTTGATAGGTGATTTAAAGGAGACCTTTTACAATCCCCGGGTCTATAAAATGATGCTTAACCCGGCCAAGTGTGTCTTTGGCATGCCAGCAGGCAGACTATTGGGTTTCTTGGTCTTTGAGAGAGGCATTGAGGCTAACCCAGAGAAGATCAAGGCTATCACTTCTTTGGCTAAGCCGACATGTATCAATGACGTCCAGCGTTTGGCGGGTCGTATAGCGGCTTTGAGCCGATTTATAAGCTGTCTGGGAGAAAAGGCTATTCCTCTTTATCAGATGATGAAGAAGACATATCATTTTGTCTGGAGCAATGTTGCTAATGAGATGTTTGAGGCGCTTAAGAGACAACTAGCTGAACCGCCGGTTCTTGCAGCTCCTATTGAGAAGGAGCCCTTGCTTTTATATGTGGCTGCAAACAACAGAGCTATCAGTGTGGCAGTTGTGGTGGAAAGGAAAGAGTCAGGCAAGGAATATATATCTGGTTCAAAGGCCGGTTTATCATGTCAGTGAGATGCTCATTGAGTTTAAGCAGAGATACCCACATTGGCAGAAATTGGTTTATGGTGTGTTCATGGCTAGCCGTAAGTTGAAACAATATTTCCTTGGTCATCCCATCATTGTGGTTAGTTTTGCTCCTTTGGGGGATATTATTGAAAACAGAGAAGCCACAGGTCGGGTAGACAAGTGGGCTATTGAACTTGGACCTCATGGTTTGAAGTATATGCCTAGGATGGCTATCAAGTCTCAAGCACTTATGGATTTCATCAATGACTGGAAAGAGCTGCAGATGCCCGAGGAAAAGCCGGATAGCACGTATTGGACTATTCACTTTGTTGGATCCAGGAAATTGGAAGGCTCGAGGGCTGGAATTATTTTGACTTCCCCATGAGGTGATAAATTTTGTCATATTTTGAGGTTGATGTTCCCTTGTACTAACAATGCAGCTAAGTATGAAGCCTTGCTCCATGATCTTCGGATGGCTAAAGAGATGAATCTAAGCCGAGTGAGGTGTTTTGGCGACTCAGACTTAGTGGCTCAACAAGTTTCAGGAACTTGGGATTCCAAGGATCCACTCATGGTGGCTTATCACCGAGAGGTTGATACAATTGCTGGTCATTTTAAGGGTAATCAAGTGGAGCATGTCGATCACAGGAAAAATGAGGCTGGTGATGATTTAAGCCGGCTAGGGTCTCAGCGTAAGCCGGTACCCCCTAATGTTTTCCTCGACATTTTGCATAATCCCTTAGTTAAATTGCCTGCGAAGGAGGATCTTGCAATTCCTGACCTGGAGGCACAGTTGGTGGCGGCTCTCCATGTTATTCCTGATTGTACTATTCCATATTTGGCTTATATGACATGAGGTGAGTTACTTGATGATGAAACTTTGGGCAGGCAAATAACCCGGAGGTCTAAGTCAATGACTATTGTCAATGGTGAGCTACATCGATGCAGTGTTACAAGAGTGTTTCAACGATCCATCTCTCCTGAGGAGGGCCGTGAAATTCCAAGGGAGATACATGAAGGAGATTGTGGCCATCATGTAGGCTCTAAATCTCTCGTTGCTAAAGCTTTTCGTCATGGGTTTATTGGCTGACGGCTCATGCTGATGTAGAAGATTTGGTCAGTAAATGTGATGGTTGTCAAAAATTTTCAAGACGAGCTCATGTGCCAGCTCAAGAATTGAGGATGATTCCAATTAGTTGGCTGTTTGCAGTCTCAGGGTTGGATATGATTGGGCCTTTTAAAAGGTCCATGGACAAAAAGACTCACCTAATGGTGGATGTTGACAAGTTTACAAAGTGGGTTGAAGCTGAGCCGGTCAGCGAATGTGATGTAGCAACGGCGGTTCAATTCATTAAAAAGGTGATCTTTCATTTTGGATACATCCATAGTATCATTACTGATAATGGTACTACTCTGTCTAAGGGTGCAATGAAAGAGTTCTGTCAGCAAGAACATATACATCTTGATGTGTCGTCCGTGGCTCACCCCCAGTCTAATGGTCAAGCTGAGAGAGCCAATCAAGAAATATTGAGAGGTATCAAACCCCGGCTTATGGTCCCTTTGCACAGGAGGCTGGGTTGTTGGGTGGAAGAATTGCCCTTAGTGCTATGGAGTATCAATACTACCCCCAACAGGCCTACGAGTTACACGCCTTTCTTCATGGTTTATGGTGCAGAGGCGGTTCTCCCTAGTGACATACATCATGACTTGCCCGGTGTGGCGGCTTATGTTGAAGCTGATAATGAGCAAGCACGTCGGGATGCTCTTGACCTTTTGGATGAGGAGTGTGACCTTGCGGCGGCTCGTTCGGCAATTTACCAGCAAGATCTGCATCGTTATCACAGCCGCTGGGTTAAAACCAGGACCTTTCAAGAAGGAGATTTGGTGCTCTGGCTCATCCAGGATCAAACAAACATGTACAAGCTATCCCCACCTTGGGAAGGGCCCTTTGTGGTCAGCAAAAATCTGAACAACGGGTCATACTACCTTATAGATGTTCGAGACCATAGGGACTAATGCACGTCAGAAGAGGAGACCCGCCAGCCGTGGAATATTGCTCATCTTCGGCCTTATTACACCTGAGCCATCGGCTCTTGTGATGTACATACTTCTACTATTGTATATATTATGACTGATATAATAAAGCCGGCATCCCTGATAATTTAGGGCCTCTGATGTTTCATTTCTGAGAATATGAGTCTTTATTATCACTTCATAAGGTCACTTGGGGGCTTCCTGCTCACTGAGCACAGCTATGACTACCCTCTTGATCCGGCTTGTACTCCTTGATTTCAAATGATTTGGGGGCTTCCTGCTCATTGAGCATAGCTATGACTACCCTACTAATTCGGCTTATACGCCTTGATTGAAATATTACTTGGGGGCTTCTTGTTAATGATTAGAGCTTTGTTGTCCCTCGTAATAGGCTTGGACGCCAAGTGTATTCACCAAAAATTTGGGTTATCCTCTCTTTTTTTTGCTTGCCACTCCAACCAGGTAATCATGGAATGACTCGCCGAACTCTTGACAGTCAATCGTATAACAACCCTAAACTTGTCAAAGTTAAAACGGTGATTGGTCATGTGAGGCCCAACTTACAGGTTTGAATAAAGGTCTTACTCGGTGGTTGTGCAGCCCTTGAATAGAACTTGATGTTGAGGCCTGGCAGCCTTTGAAGGCCTTGTTTTTCCTGATTTGTATTTGCTTTGAACATTTTTCAATTCAGATTATGTACGGTATTGATATATGGTTTAAAAATTGGCTCGGGGCATGTTGCCTTGATCCTGATAATTCTTATTTGAATCCATCCAGGGTTTTGATAACCCGGCCTGGCTTTGGACGCTAAGTCGCCAGTGTGTCATGATTATGTTCTTGGACCTCTGTGCTCTTAAGTTTTGGGATGATACCATTTGCTGCCCATGGTATGTTAAGCCGGGAGTATGAATAAATTGCATAGGGCGCTGCGCTCTGAGTTTTTGGATGATTACTTTTACTGCATGTGGCGTGGTAAGCCAGCAGTATGAATAAGTATCACATGTATGATATTTACCTTGTTATGATTATATGAGGTTTTGATAAACCCGCACTGGTTATGGACGATACAGTCACCAGTGCACTTATATGGGGCATTGTGACCCGCCCTGGGGTGAAACTGCTAGGGCACATTTAGTTTTTTATGTGCAGGAGATATGATAACTATGGTCTGCATAATCTAATGATATTATAAAGCCTAAGTGCTAGATCTTCAAACATCAGATCGGCGATTCAAAAGTGTTATGCAAATTAACATGCATGATGGCATGGCAAATCGTTGTTTTTCAAACTAGCCTACTACAAGGCATCGGATGGCCTAAAAGAATAAGTGTTTTGATGCACAAAGTATCCCAAGTGGCAGATGATAAGCCGGCCCTTCGATTAATGGTCTTGACCTTGGCTGGTAGAGGACTCCGGGTCATCTTACACCGGTTCATCTCCTTCTTCTTCACCCATTGAGTGGAAGCCAGAGGTGGCCTAATTGATCCCAGTCAAAGCCTTGAACACAGCTTCGTCATCAATAAGTGTTGACGGGTTAATATTAGGGGCATAGGTGTGCTTACGAATTGGCGGAATAAGGACCTGAGCTTCATGAATCAACACTTTCACCTTCTTGTTGTCAGCATCATAAATCGCCTGGTAATGAGACAGGTCCGTGTCTTCAGCCAGTTTGCTTGCTAATGGGTGCATTTCCCTTGCTATTTCAGCAAAGTCATCAGCACTGAAGGGAGACCCTGATGTCGCTTGAAGCTACGTCGGTATTTCCACAAAGAGGAAGGGATGATGCAACACAACGATGGAAGGTATTTCCCTCAGATATGAAACCAAGGTTATCGAACCAGTAGGAGAACCAAGCAACACAACATAAACAGCCTCTGCACACAAAGAACAACACCTCGCAACCCGACGTGTCAAAGGGGTTGTCAATCCCTTTCGGGGTACGGGGCCTCAAGATAGGCAAAGGACGTGAGGTAAATTTGTAGATGGGATGAATAGATCGTGGAACAAATAAATTGCAGCAAGGTATTTTTTTAGTTTAATAGATCTGAAAATAAACGCAAGGAAAAAGTAGGTCGCAAGGAAAATATATGAGAAAGAAGACCCGGGGGCCGTAGGTTTCACTAGTGGCTTCTCTCGAGAAAAACCGCAAATGGTGGGTGAACAAATTACTGTTGGGCAATTGATAGAACTTCAAATAATCATGACGATATCTAGGCAATGATCATTACATAGGCATTGCGTCCAAGATTAGTAGACCGACTCCTTCCTGCATCTACTACTATTACTCCACACATCGACCGCTATCCAGCATGCATCTAGTGTATTAAGTTCATGGAAAAACAGAGTAATGCAATAAGAATGATGACATGATGTAGAAAAGATCTGTTTATCTATTGCGGCAGATATGGATCCCGTCTTGTTATCCTTAGTAGCAATGATACATACGTGTCGGTTCCCTTTCTGTCATTGGGATCAAGAACCGTAAGATTAAACCCACTACCGGGCACCTCGTTCCATTGCAAGATAAATATATCAAGTTGGCCAAACAAAACCCAAATATCGAAGAAGCACTACAAAAAAAGACACATCCGTGACATTTTGGGCAAAACGATTTTTTTTTCTGTCATACTTATGACCCTTCTATGATGATAATTGTGACAAAAACTGGTATCACCATAGATGTGGTGGGCTCCTACTTCTATGACAAAAAAATCATGACAGAAAATGGGCTTTTTGTCCTGGGTGAGCCGGAGACGTAGCTGCATGACATTCTTTGGGCCATCCATGACGGAAAAAACCGTGGTAGAAGCGAGGGCGAGGAAAATTTTGGGGAGTTCACGGTTACGATGGGTGGTCGGGGGCCGAGCGATGCGCGTTTCTCTCATACATGTATGCGTGTGTGTGCAAGGCGTTGGGCTCTAACTGAAACCAAGTGATTGCACTATCTACGTTACTGACCCGAGTGATTCCTTTGCTACTGCTGCTAACTGAAGTCGATCGATGCTGCCTATGGATGAACAATGAGTGTTTGCTGGGGGGGGGGGGTTGGATGAACAGTGAGTGTTGCTGAGGGGGTTTGGATGAACAGTTCCTAGTGGGGGTGGATGAACAGGACCCCGTGGTGTTGCCTCTGGATGAACAGGACCCCGATCGATCGAGCCGGTTGGGGCTGGATGAACAGGACCCCGTGGACGGCTGGATGAATAGGACGACCCCGTGGAAGGGCTGAATGAACATTAGACGGTGGAGGGTGGGATGAATAGTAGCCCATGGAGGGGTGGTTGAACAGGAGCCCGTGGATGAACGGACGCAGGTGGAGGCTTAGTAACGCACGGTGGAGGCTGGATGAACAGGAGCCCGTGGATGAACAAACGCAGGTGGAGGCTAGAGGAGGTCGGCGGTGGATGAACAGTAGCCCATGGAGGCTGGAGGAGGTCGACGGTGGAGATGAACAGTATCCCGTGGAGTCCTGTTTTACGGTACGCCAAACCCCTCTCGATGAACAGGACTCCTGTTTCGATCATAGCGCTCCAACACAAGTCTGTTTCCTCTGTTTTGCGGTACGCCACACCCCTCCTGATCAACAGGACCCCGTTTCGACCGTAGGAGGTCCAACACAAGTCTGTTTCCTCCGTTTTGCGGTATGCGAGACCCCTCCCGATGAACAGGATCCCGTTTCGAACGTGGTCGGTCGAACACAAGGTCGTTTCCTCCATTGTGCGGTATTCCATGCCTCGTTTCTATCGGTTGTTCCGTCCAAGCCCTCCTGATGAACACGACGATACATTCCGTTTCAACCCAGCCGGTTGGCTCCCCATGAACATGACGACGATGATGTTTCTTTGTTCCGACCCAGCCATGTACATGAGCCCTGGCCGTACGTATGCGCGAGTAGGCGTTCGAGACCCCGCCCTTATGTACATACGTGGCCGTATTTTCTTTCTTGCACCCTGGCCGCTGTACGTACGTGTACATGCTACGTGTGCCTCTACTACGACACGTGCGCACCTCTACTACGACATGTGCGCGCCTCTACATCGACCAGTATGTATGTACACGTTCGCGACCAGAATGACAACACTACGTACGCTTGGACTAGGTGGGTCCCGACTGTCAGACACTTCCTTGCGTGTGAAGATGTAGCTGGTGGGTGCCAGCAGTCAGGGGGCGAATCATTTTTTTTGCCCGGACGCACTTCCTTGCGTGCGAAGATGTAGCTGGTGGGTCCTAGCAGTCAGGGGGAAACATTTTTTTCATGAAATATGGTGGCCCGTCCGATGGGTCCCCGTTGTCAGGTGGAGGAATAATTATTTATCGCGTAATAAGGAGGCACTTCCTTGCGACCATCATGGACCCAGCTGTCAGCCTCTCCATGTACAGCACTCTTCTGATGGAAGTCGTTCCTTGACCATGTTGACCATGCCACGTCGAGAGCACCAGGGCGGTGGACGACTGCGAGGCCTAGGAAGGGGACGACGCATTGCCGGGGAAGACGCGGTAGTGGAAGCCTGCATGGAGAGGAGTACGAAGGTTCACTGGTTCGGTTGCGGTGTGAGGCTGCCTTCGCCGCAGGGCCTGGCCAGCAGTGGTAATAGTAGGGATGGTGAGGCCTCCACGACAGCACAGCCGGCCACGGGAGGCAGGAGCATGCGGCACGACCGGCGCTGCTTTGGGCTGCTGGAGCATGAAGACCAAAGGTTGAAGAAGCACTACGACCGTTGGATGGACATCATATGGTCACTGGAGCTAGAATCATTCATATTGACTAAGTTGACAAAGCCCTCCATCCCCGTCAACTTAGTAGGCCCACAAGTCAGCCTCCCACCAAGGTGAGTCCCCGCTAGCAGGGGGAGTATTCTTTTTTTGTGCGTAATAAGGAGGTACTTCCGATGGGTCCGAGCTGACAGTGGGGGGAACATTTTTTTTCATGAAATACAGAGGCCCTTCCGGTAGGTCCGAGCGATCAGGTGCAGGAATCATTATTTTGCGCGTAATAAGGAGGCATTTCCCTGTGTGGGCCCCTACTGTCAGCCTCTTCCGATGGCTATTGTTTATTGACCATGTTGACCTCGCCATGCTGAGAGAACAAACGCGGTGGACAAGGGCGAGGCCCAGGAAGGGAACCACCGAGAGCCGGTGAAGCCACCGCAGCGGATGCCCATGCTGAGGGGAGTACGAGCGCTGACTAGTCGGCTGCGGGGTGAGGCTGACGTCGCCGGAAAATAACAGGATGTGTGGGTGGTTAGAGGGATGGCCTGGCAGCAGCACAGCCAGCCACGGGAGGAGGGAGCAGGCAGTCCTGCTGGCGCTGGTTTGGGCGGTTGGAGCAGGAAGATCAGAGATCGAAGAAGCACGGCGGCCGTTGGATGGACATCCAACAGTCACTGCTATGTGTTGACTAAGTTGATAAAGCCTTGCGTACGCGTCAAAAAAATTAGGACAGTGTCATCGTCAAGCTTGTAAGCCCAGAAGTCAGCCTCCAAATCTGTGGAAAACAACATACAGCCCATTAGCCATTATTTTCAATAATTTACAGCCCATTTGCTAATTCTTAAGGATATTTGAAGCCCATATTCTTTTTATTAGCATTACAAACCCTATATTCTAGGCACTGCTAAAAAATTCAACGAAATTTTGCATATTTCGGTGGGGTCCGAACTCTTTTAATCACAAAATTTTGAGTCACGTTAAAAACAATTTTCAGAAAATTATATCAAAATAAAAATCAAAAAACAATTCTCCGCAAAAAAATGAATAAATTTTAGAATGTTAACTAGCAAGATGCCCGTTCGTTGCACGGAACATGAAGATGCATTTGTATGAGTAGTTTATCTTGTGGGAGAAAAGATGATATTTTAATGTAATTGCCAGTTGGCTTTGGTTTTTATAAGAGTAAAGAGTAGAGAAATCCTGAAAAAATGATATTTTAATGCAATTGCCGGTTGGCTTTGGTTTAAAAATTTACATCCCATTTCTTACAACTTATAGCCCATTTTCTGGGGAAGCCCATTTCTTACTACTTACATCCCTCCTCGTCTTGAAAGATTTGCAGCCCAACAGGGCTGAGAAAAGCAAGTAGGCCTTAGTTTTGGTATTCTCCAAAAAAAGAACTGGGCTAGCCATTTTCAGAAAGAAAAAATATATCAACTGGGCTCGTCATGTGCTTAATAAAAGCGTAAGCATGGTCTAGACGGGCCACAACCCCCGCACAACGCGCGGTTGAGCTCCGTCTATGAAACTAAAAAACAACTGGGCGAGCTGCTGGATACCTAGTGTTATCCGCTCGTTGTGTAATTTTCTTGTTTATTGACTACATTGACAATGGCGTGGGACCTAGTTGTCAAACAATTAGGAGGAAGTATTTTCTTGGCTTGTAATAACGAGGCACCTGCTTGCGAAATGCAATGACCCTGGTGGGTCCCTACTGTCAGCCTCTCGGCGTATAGTCATCTCCTGATTCCTCTTGGTTGTTGACCATATTGACAATGCCAGACGGTGGCGGGTACAGAGAGCGAACCAAGGCGGAGAACAACGGCGAGGCCTCGGACGGGAACAAACAACAACCGTGGAAGATGCGGAAGTGTAGTGGCAGGTGGAGGGGAGTACGAGGGAAACAACATGCAACTCAAGCATACAAATGGTATAAAAAGCCCAAGGATTAATTGTTCATCAAATTTTTAGAAAAAACCCAGATTGAACATGACAGTAACATCTAACCCAACCACTCTTTTTTGCAGTCACAAACAAATGGATCGGTCTGATCCATAAAATCAACATCCTATGCAAAAAAAATTATTTCAGGATGACTACAACTTGTTGTAAATAGAAGCCGAGGACGTTTAGAAGCCCATTTGTCCACACAAAACTTCTTTTTTTGCTGTTCAACATGTCCGTCTATGAGAAATCTCTTGTGGTAAAAATTAAGCCTCATGGAAAATAGTAACCTCGCATTCAACAGGAAGAATGTGACAAAGCTTCTGTTTGCCTGGTTGGATGCATATTGTTCCATCGTTATTGTCCTCAAACGAATGTCATGAGAACTGAGAAAATCCTGGTGCTTATTACGCCACCGATTGGTTATATGTTTTGCTCCATGTGGTTCTGCCTAAGTAGACATGAAGATTGAAAACAGATAAGGTCTAAAAAAAGAGTATGTCAAAAGAACGACAGTTGAAAAGTTAATTCTAGTACAATATATATGGGCTTTCAATGTGCATGAAATCATCACCTCTATATATAAATTCTCCAGAGATCGAAAGCATCGCAGCAAGCCAATAATTATGTCCAGATCAAAACTAAACATTCTGATATATACGATCTTGACAGAATCCAGCAGCATTGATAGGCTATCAATGGACGAACTCTTCATTGAGCATATAACATAATATTAGTACCCGAAGTGTACTCCAACATGATATAAAACTTATGCACACAAACGAAAAATGCAGCTTATGATTACAAATGTGTAGATGATAATATACGGTACTTGAAAAAGTGAGGAGCCAAACACCAACTCCTTGTGATCATTAAACGGGCCACGAATTACACCCAAGGTCTCCAGTTTGGGCGCAGAGACGATATTTATTTGTGAAGGTGTATGACAATTATCAAGGATCAACCTTTGAAGTGAAGGGGCATCTTCGATGATGAGTTGTCGTCCTTCAAAACAAATTTCAATGCTTTTAAGGTGAGGCGACTTTATTTGGAGACAACTAATACGGATTTCTTTTACCAAAACAATCAGAAAGTGCTCCAGGGCAGGGCAACTAGAGTGGATGATGTTGTGAAGTGAGGCCTCCGACAGATAAACCACCACAAGCGAAAGTTTTTCTAGCAGTGGGAGTCGAAGCATTTGTACCATATCGTCTGGTAGATGCCACCGGGCGAAGGTGGCGGTGCAGAGAGAGGAGGAAAACCGCGAGATGGACAACGGTGGTGTGGGCACGAATTGTTGATGTGTTCGTGGTATGAAACTTTTGTGGTAATGGTACAACTCAAACTGCTGGAGTTTTCCGAATTCATGGGATGTCAACCAAGCGTACACCATGCTGGGTATGGATAGCAGGTAGTGTGTCAGGATGCAGAGGCATTGAACGGGGCCCTGATGGTGAGAAGAGATGATGGCTCTGAGGAGATCAAATTCAGGAAGGACAGCTATCTAACGATAGTCAAGATTGAGGGGCGCGGTGCGCCATAGAGGGCGCCACCGAGTTGAGAGGACTTGTGTGCGGCAGCAATCCTTGGTGGGGAGAAGTGAGATGATCTCCTCAAGGATGACGTCCGGGAGATCACTGATGCAGTCCACTAGAGATTCTACTGGTTACTCAGATCCGGGTGGGGGGCTCACCACTTCTCCCCGCGCTACCGGGTACGGGATCTACAACCGGCGTTGCCGCTGGCGGGAGCCTCATCTTCTTGGCCCTGGGGTCAGCAGACTCCATTTTCCTTGTGGGCGCCATGCCGAGCTCACGGGTTTGAGCAGATTAGCCAGAGACGAGCCTAGTGGAAGTGCGAGTGGGGAAGAAGGAGGGCTGGGGATTTCTATAGGAGTGGAAGAAGAGGAGCGGGTGCTTTCTGTATGAGTGAGGAAGAAGGTGAGAGGGGGTTTTCTGGACGAGTGGGGAAGATTGGGGAGCGGGGGGAATTGGGGGGAGACGGAAGCGGGAGAGCAAGTTGTTCGTGTTTATAAGGCCCGCTGCACTAACTACTCGCTTTTTCCCAAGAACTGCTCTCTTCTTTTGCGTTGCTGCATTGGAGCTGGCGCATGGACTTGGCTGACTAGCCATGCATGTAGGATGCATGTGCCCGCCGGCCACTGCATGCGCCTGGTTTGTTACTAGGCCTATTTAATAGGGTGGTTATGGAGTAAATTAAGGAGATTTATTTTCTCTATGTGCATCTTCTTCTTTTTTATTTTTTTGAGCGAATCTGTGTGCATCTTCTTCTTTTTTATTTTTTTGAGAAAATATGTGTGGAAGCGAGGAGGAAGGAGGGTTTTCCTGGGATAACCCCCTCTTCAAGAAATATGGGCTTCTCCTTGCAAAAAACAAAAACAAATGGGCTTTAAGATGGATAGGCTTTTGTATCGGCCCAGTCGACTGCCCATTTTCATACTGGAGGGCCTTGTTCTAGAGGCAGCCCGAGATACTCTCCAGCTTATTGCCCATTCGAAAGAAAAAAAGAGATGCCTCCAGCTTATGGCTACTCATCGATAACCTTTTTCAACTTGACATCCACCAAATTAGAGGATGCGGCACTAGATGCAGACACTCACATTAAACTAAGCTTCAGAAGATATGGTATGCATACTAACATTCAGAAGAACAAAAGTTCAGCATGTTTATGCATCTCAATGATCCACCATACTATAACCAATACAAAGATGTGAGAAGGTGTGGAAATAAAGAAAATCGGTCGATGCTTCTCTGAGCAAAGGGCCTCCCTGTGCACGCATTAATTTCCTGGGCATGCTTGTTTCTTCTCAATGTTGGGAGCACTTTGAGCATGTTGGAAACTCCACAGCTAGCTAGCTACCTCATCTTGCAATTGATGCTGACACATTTGCAGCAAACACATGAGGCAATAGAGATGACTCAACATGAGTCCATATTGTGCAGTACCCCTGAAATCATCTTCATTGTCCTAAATCTGAAAAGATAGGAAAATAGTAGCTATACTTAAACGGTGTTGCAAAACAGTAGCACATATCAATAGCTCAGCATGACAAAACACGATCATCTGGACGAAGGGGATACTGACCTGCCTGAGGAATATTATATATAATTTCATATGTCCTTGGTTGATTTCCACCTTCGGTTGCACTGCTTGTTTGCTCCTCCACACATGATAGGATCGTTCCGCACTGCATTCAGCAAGTCAACCTACGAATAAGCTAATTTCATCTTGCGGTGGTCATCGTACCTAGTTACGAATGTAGGAATACCTGGAGCACCATGAGGTTAGCTGACAGCAGGTAGATGCAACCATATAAATTTTGTGCAGTGCTACCAAAATTGAAGTTTGTATCCCTTCCCGTTATGAGAATTCTTCTTGAAGTTGGTAGAATGTGACGGCTTGTTCTTTGCATCAAACTTGCCTTTCCCCTGAGATTTGTTCTTGTTATTTTGGGGCTGGTTGGGCTGGAAGTTCTTCTCATGTACCATGTGGGCACTAGAAGCTCCCTGAGCGACCCAAGCACGTGTGTCTTTTGCTCTCGCCTTCTCCTCAAAATCAAGAGTGCTAATGAGATCCAAAGCAGAAAACGCATGTCTCTTGTTTTTCAGAGAAGTAGCAAAATCGTTCCATGAAGGTGGAACCTTGGCAATGATGGTCCCAACAACAAATTAGTGCCCTCAGGCTTACCCTTAGTGGCGTCATAGCAGTACATGATCTAAAACCAATATACTACTCTTGTGCGCCACCTTTTATATTGCACCCCCTTAAAAGTAGGCGGCTTCAAAAGTGCAGCAAAACCACTCGGAGTAAATTGCCTATAATCAGGTTTTTGGAGATTGTTGAATATATGAGCAATTTACTATGAGATTTAATCTGAATCAGCAGTAAATAGATCATGACGACAATTGCAAACATCAAAGTAATGATGTGGACTAAACCAGGAGAACAGAATCACATACTGTATAGTGGGAGCAGAACCATTGTGGTTGATGTTGTCACTCATGTCATTGATGAAGAGGTTACCGAGGTCGGGGAAGAAGGCTGTCGTTGAGGAAGTCCTCGCTGGCAGCAGTCACAGGAGTGTGGTTCCCAAAAACCTGATCGCCCCTCTCCTGTACAGGATCATGAAAGGCGGGGTTCGAAGGACTATTGCCCCTTGTCGCGGTGCACACCGGAAGGAGGGCTGGAGAAGAATTGCATGGTGGCGCTAAGATCTGGAACGGTGCGAAACCATATGATACAGCGGCGGATAGGGTAGAGCATGTCAGGTCGGTCATGCGAGTAAGACGAAGTATAATAGTAGGCCTTTGGCCCCCAAACCCCACATCCAAGTCAATAATAGCCCAACCAAGGTTTTTCTCAAAAAAATGGAGTTATTAAGGCGTCCATTAGTCCCTTTAATATAAATACTGTATCATTAATAATGGCCCCACCTTTTGTCTCACAAAGTATGTTGGGGCTCCTGCTACAACCGGCTACAAGTTTACAATCTGCTTCTCATCTCTCTCCTCTTCTCTATTTTTCAACTAAGCACAAATACTAAATTTAGATCCTTATAGCCTGCTTATGTCATCTAATTGTAGTACTTGCTCTAAAGTTACTCTCCATTGTGTAGTCTGAAATGTCGGGCGTGCAGCAGGCGGTGCCCTCAGTCGGCACGCCGCTTCAACGGTGGAAGCAGTGAGAGGTCGCGTCGCCCTGACTTGCCATCAATGTGGAGCAGCGGGCTCAGTTGGTGCCGGGCGGGAAGCACGCGCAGGAGGGGTGAGGGTTTTTGTTGGGCCAAGAAGGTGAGAAGCCAATGTGGGATCGGTCCGGACGGGGAAATATCATGTGCTCCCATACTCTGCATATGACACTAGTCTATGTTACTACTCCCTCCTTTCCGGTTTATAGAGATGTTTATAGTAACATAGTAATATGTTACAGTATAAGTTACTCCCCACTATGACCAGCCTTGGCCTCTCCCAGTGCTCCACCATGTATAGCTGCTAAGCCTGCCAAGTAGGCATAAAATATGATGTGGCAAGTTAATTAAGAAGAGAGATACTAGTTTGGTGACCGCAGGAAGAAACGGTGGAAAGATAGTTTTGAGTCTATAGCTAATTAAATGAAGCAAGCATAGCAACAACAAACTAAGCACCTATGCATTGAAGACTTGAGTTACTAAGCCATTTGATGCACTTAGCACCTCATCTAAGCACATCTAAGCACTTAGCACATAGCACCCCCTTGACCGTGGACCTTGACGGTGTACGTCACCTTGTGTCTCATAATTTTCCTCGTCATCATCTGAGTCCTAGAAGATCTCACCCACATCATCATTAGGCATGCAGCCGCCTTGATAGACAATGTGCGCAGAAGGAGTAGAGGCGACTGGGGACACACCACGTCGTGGGCACTCCGTACGTGCTCGTGTGCATGCAGCATGCGTGTTTTTCCATCGGTGCTAGCTCTAAGGCCGAGGCTATGGTCGTCTTCGCCTCCGACTAGTCTTTGAGCAACGACGGCAAAGAGGTGCTGCAAGAGATGCGTAGGTGCCATTGTGTGTGAGCTTTGCCGTAGCACGACAAACCTGACGTCGCCGCAGATGGCGCATGCCTCCATGCAGCCGAGTGTCTGCGCATGCATGTGTTATTCATGTGCATTCTACGGCCGAGTGTGTGTGCATGCACATGTTGTGTACATGCATTCTGTGCTCCATGTTGTGCGCGTATGTGCATGAGTTGGATCGGATGTAATTAGTACGTTGGCGTGTGTACATGTGTGGCTGCATGCGTCCTATACATGCATGGCTTGTTGCGTGGTTATCAATATAAACTATAAAACATCTTCAACTTAGCATCCTGATGTATCGTTTCTAGTGGTTAGCAAAGAGTTCACATTCTTTTATTTGTTTATAGGTGGGAAGGCGGCAAAAAACAGGGGAAAACATGCAAGGTTCCTTGCAGACTCTCCACCGCGAGGTTCCTTACTCCTTCTCGATCGTCGGTAATGTATGTTCTTCAACTCTTTTCTTTTACGTGAGCTTTGTTCATCATTTTGCCAACACGTGAGACATCTAGCATCAAGGTGCACATGTCATGCAAGAAAATGGAGATAATCAGATAAGAAGTGTGTAGGTGAGTCGTGCACTTTGATGGCACCTACTACGCAATATTTTTTCTCCTTGATGGCACGTGAATAGTGCACGTAGAGTACTCAACGACGGAGCATGGGATGGTAGCCATGACATGGTCAGCCCTTTTTTGGAGAGAGTACGTACTACATAACTTTGATGTGTCCCGTCAACTCGCAGAATGATGAGAAGCTTGATTACGCCTTCTCCCTCGCCAACGCGTGCACGGTGGCTCACAGCACGAGGAGAAACTTTTGCTTACAAGCGGTGGACGTGCAGCAGTTCATTTGGTGTCAGATTGCCAGAAGTACTACTATAGAACCATCGACTTCCGGAAGACGCGAAGATCCAAGCGCAAGGTCACCTACTAACATTAGGCTAAGCGTAGTGGGAGTAACATAAGTAGGGGTACCTCCTTTTTTTGATTCTAGAAACAACCACACGCGAATATCGAGGTGCTGGTTACATAGAACAAATTTCTTGGAGTCCGTGCTCAGCCCTCCTCTATCTCACTTCTCAATCAGTCAGCCGACGCGTGGAGCCCATCGTGAACGCAAGAGGACCCACTAAACCTGCACATCTTTCACCTCGACGTGCTGGTGATGGAAAACAAATCCAATAAAGATCTTCGGTGGCCACTTTTGGAGTTACTCAAGAGTAGTAAGATTCTATTTACAGTTTAACCCAAGATGCACATCACGTGGCTTCAACTACCACTCTATTTTCTTGCATGACACGACCTGGATGCTGGATGTCCCATGTGTCAGCAAAAGGAGCAAGAATCCGACCAAATCTTCGGTTGTGCTCTCGGATTAGACTAG
Organism: Triticum aestivum; assembly: GCF_018294505.1. Taxonomy (NCBI): domain Eukaryota; kingdom Viridiplantae; phylum Streptophyta; class Magnoliopsida; order Poales; family Poaceae; genus Triticum; species Triticum aestivum. Next base: position 542,124,388 of record NC_057798.1, read on the forward strand.
TTGTGCTAACTTAAAATTTTATTGTGTAGAATGGATGCAAGTTTTGGTATTGGGAAGAAGAGTACATCGATATATTGATAGAGTGCAATTTAGTAGATGTTCTAGGACTTTTAGCTTGCATAGAGGCTAGAGATGATACTAGTGCACTTGTTGATAGAATAGAGGCTAGACATGAGACTAGATGCGAGGAAGCAACGTCTACTTCTTTACACTCGAAGAAGAAAGAAGCACGCAAGATCGAGCCTCCGAAGATCAACAATGAATGCATCAAGAAGGCACTAATCCAACTTACAGGAGCAGTTATGGAAGTTAGATATCTTCTAAAATGTATTCTTGTGGTTCTTGTTTTCTTTGGTCTTGCTTTTCTAGTGAAAATTTTGGTGATGTATTTCCATGTACCAAAAATCAGTGATGAAAAAAAGATATGTGTTTGCAAAGAAAAATGTACGCGGCCGGGATGCGTCCACGCATTCGGCACACGGCCACCGCATCCGAGAAATGGCCTGGACACGACCCCATTGCCCTACCCAAACGGACAGAATCCGGGCAAAACGAAGGTCCATTTGGGGTCGTGCGTTGGAGTTGGCCTTACAAGTGGGACCACCGTTGAGGAAACCGACTATCGACCAACCCCCACCTCCCCCGCCGCGTGATGGCTGAGTTAGAGAAACAACGAGGTTGAAGAGATTGTTGTAGCACGGACTACAAGAAATATGGTGTTAGATGGAAGTCGTGTTGGTGGCGTGTGCCATACTTCTGGACGTGAATGCTTGTTCTGGCCCGTGCCACCCTACTACTCCTACTACTTATAGTAGTAGTATCGAGCATTCGAGGTGCTGGTTACGTACAGGGAACACATTAACATATGGCCCACCTCACACTGTGGCCAAATTTCCTGGAGTCTGTGCTAGGTTAAAAAGTGTTCTTTGTGAGGGTGGGTGGCTGGTCTCAAGTTTAAAACTTGTTGTATTATGTATACGTAAACGTAGAGATAGTGCAGCAGTTCTGAAAGTTTGAACCCAAACATCATAATGCAATTTCTACTGGACTCATCCAAGGACCTAGGATGATGGGATTCGTAGCTACAGTAAAAACACCCGCCCGACGTGTGAAGCATGTGAAGCTAGTACAAAGAATGTACTACTATTGTTGATTGGCCTCATCCGATAACCTGTTGCAATGCACGTACAATTATGTATTCGGAAAATATATTTTTTTGCCTTGTCGCAACACTCACTCAGAGAAGCGACTTGAAAGCCATTCATAAATTTAGTAAGTTTATCACAGGCATATCATTTTATTAAATACAACAGGTCATCAACCCACAATAACAACGAGCATACATTATAAATACTAAAGCTTTCATCACACAACAAATAACAAGCAATGAAATGAACTTCAACTCAACCAATCCTCGGCATTGGAAACGCTTGCTTTGAACCACAAGTTATTCTCTAGGACGAGCCATCTATTGTCAATCTCGAGACCAATGCAGGACTGATCATCCAGGCTGAAGCGGCCTACTATATCAGTACCAGGGTAGGGAACCACCCAAATGCCCGAGGTATAGATATAGTTGCTTCTCATAAATGGTAGTAACGTTGTGTCAACAGCAGTTGGATTGCCTTTCACCATCATCGGATAGTTTTGTCCAAGGAAGAGCGAGTTTTGTCCAAGACTATCAATACAGTACCAGGGAGAAGGTGTTGGCGCTCACACACTAGTATCCATCCCGAATACCATGCAACGAGTGTTGGAATAGGTCCGGAGAGTGTGACCATGGGAGAAAACACGTGCTCCCTCAGTAGTAACAAACTCAGTGCGCTATATTCAGACAAGAAGAGGTGATCCATCGCAATTAGTTGCCAGGCGCCACTAAGTATATAAGTTCTGCTCATCCTCATGCTCGTGATAATCACCATTGTCATCTCCCCCTTGGTTATAAAAATTTTCAAGTATAGTGGTGGAATGTTCACAAGACCTTGGAAACACAAGAAGAAGGTTAATTAGTAAAGGGAAACTTGCTAACCCGCATGCATGTGGATGAAATAATTATAATTACGGTAGAAGACAAACGTACCGAAACTACGAGGATCCCATGCAAAAACAGTGCCATGAGTGGTGGAAGAAAACACAAGACCCTCATATTGAATTGCATCACAGTACACATCCGTGTATAGAAACTGATTTTTGAGCAATATCCATTGAGTCAAACCACGAAGGACGGCAACAAGCTTGTCAAAGATAGCAACAACTTCATAGTTCTCGTAATTCCAAGAGCGTTTGGGAACTCGACAAATTGCTATCTTCCGTAGAAGAAAGTCACCATGATCGTATTTGAACGTGCGTAGAATACCGGTGTGCTCAACCTCTGGGCAGTCTGCTGAGATTTTTTGAAGTGGAACCCGGTGACGAGTGTACACATTCACAAGTTCCCACTCGCAGTTGTACCCAATATAAACAACCCAATCTCCATTTGCGCCTGCCCAATACTTGCCCTCAAGCGATGGCATCTTAACATCATACGTATCATTATCAAGCGGCATCAATTTGCACAAGGCGAGACCTCCGTCATCCCCGCGCTAGTCAGCAGGGTCATGGCGAAGAAGATAGGGGAGATCAAACTGCTCATGGACCCTTGGGTTCCTTGTAATGATGTTATTAGTTGAGTCGAGAATGGTCTTGAACAAACCTACCATGCTAGCCGAGGTGATGACGTCACACCGATCAATGATTTCCTCCACCACGTCATCTTTCATATCGGGGCAAGAATAACGGGGTCGTTTCAGGCTTGTTCCCTCCATGGAGAAGACGATCGAACAATGGCAGAAGGAAGGGTGAAGGCAAATGGAGGAGGGAGGAAGAGCATGCGACATTAGTTCCAAATTGAGAGAGAAAGGTGAAGAGTCGGTGGACGGTTGCCAGTTTGCCACGGTACATGAAGAGGCGCCCCGGCCTACACGTCCGTTTGGAAATACTAGTAGAAAAGTACTCGACGTCGTCTCACTGACATTGTTGGAATGGGACCACATGTCAATGGACCATGGTGTGTAATTTCTCGTGCAAAATGCGATCTGGCCGTGTTGGCCCGAGGTGCCGCATTAGTTATCGACCTTTATTTTTTTTAACATACAATCTGAAAGGATAGATGATACGTCCATTTTTCATCATGCTTTTATGTCAATATTTATTGCATTATGGGCTGTTACTACACATTATATCTCAATACTTATGGCTATTCTCTCTTATTTTACAAGGTTTACCATGAAGAGGGGGAATGCCGGCAGCTGGAATTCTGGCTGGAAAAGGAGCAAACACTGGAAACCCATTCTGCATTCCTCCAAAAGTCCTGAAACTCCACGAAACATCAGGGGGGCCCACACCCTGGCCAGGAGGGTAGGGGCGCGCCCCCCCTACTGGGCGCGCCCCCCTGTCTCCTGGGCCCCCTGGTGACCCTCCGGTGTCCATCTTCCGCTATATGAAGGATTTTACCCTGGAAAAAATCGTGGGCAAGCTTACAGGACGAAACTCCGCCGCCACGAGGCGGAACCAATCTAGGGCTCTAGCAGAGCTGTTCTGCCGGGGACACTTCCCTCCGGGAGGGGGAAATCATCACCAACGTCATCACCAATGATCCTCTCATCGGGAGGGGGTCAATCTCCATCAACATCTTCACCAGCACCATCTCCTCTCAAACCCTAGTTCATCTCTTGTATCTAATCTTGTATCCAAAACCACAAATTGGTACCTGTGGGTTGCTAGTAGTGTGGATTACTCCTTGTAGTTGATACTTATTGGTTTACTTGGTGCAAGATCATATGTTCATATCCTTAATGCATATTATTACACCTCTGATTATGAACATGAATATGCTTTGTGAGTAGTTATGTTTGTTCCTGGGGACATGGGTGAAGTCTTGCTATTAGTAGTCATGTGAATTTGGTATTCGTTCGATATTTTGATGAGATGTATGTTGTCTTCTCCTCTAGTGGTGTCATGTGAATGTCGACTACATGACACTTCACCATTGTTTGGTCCTGGAGGAAGGCACAGGGAAGTAATAAGTAGATGATGGGTTGCTAGAGTGACAGAAGCTTAAACCCTAGTTTATGTGTTGCTTCGTTAGGGGCTGATTTGGATCCACATGTTTCATGCTATGGTTAGGTTTACCTTAATACTTTTGTTGTAGTCGCGGATGCTTGCAATAGGGGTTAATCATAAGTGGAATGCTTGTCCAAGTAAGGGCAGTGCCCAAGCACCGGTCCACCCACATATCAAATTATCAAAGTACCGAACGTGAATCATATGAACGTGATGAAAACTAGCTTCACGATAATTCCCATGTGTCCTCGGGAGCTCCTTTCTCATTATTAGAAATTGTACAGGCTTCTCCTTTGCTACATAAAGGATTGGGCCACATTGCTGCACTTTATTTACTTCGTTTACTTGTTACTCGTTACTATTTATCTTATCACAAAACTATCTATCACCTACAATTTCAGTGCTTGCAGAAAACCTTACTAAAAAGCGCTTATCATTTCCTTCTGCTCCTCTTTGGATTCGACACTCCTACTTATCGAAAGGACTATGATAGATCCCCTACACTTGTGGGTCATCAAGACTCTTTTCTGGCGCCGTTGCCGGGGAGTGTAGCACTTTTGCTGAGTGGAACTTGGTAAGGAAACATTTATATAGTGTGCTGAAATTTTTTGTTACTTATTACTATGGAAACTAATCCTTTGAGGGGCTTGTTTGGGGCATCTTCGCCTCGACCAGTAGGGCAAAGAGTTGCTCCTCAACCTACTGAACTTTATGAAAATGTTTATTTTGAGATTCCTTCGGGTATGATAGAGAAATTGCTAGCTAATCCATTTGCAGGAGATGGAACGTTGCATCCCAATTTACACCTTATCTTTGTGGATGAAGTTTGTGGATTATTTAAGCTTGCAGGTATCCCCGATGATGTTGTCAAAAGGAAGGTCTTCCCTTTATCTTTGAAGGGAGATGCATTGACATGGTTTAGGCTATGTGATGATACAGGATCTTGGAATTATAAGCGATTGAAGTTGGAATTTCACCAGAAGTTCTACCCTATGCATCTTGTTCATCATGATCATAATTACATATATAATTTATGGCCTCGCGAAGGAGAAAGCATCGCTCAAGCTTGGGGGAGGCTTAAGTCAATGTTATATTCATGCCCCAATCATGAGCTCTCTCGGGAAATGATTATTCAAAAACATTATGCTCGGCTTTCTCTTGATAATCGCAACCTTCTCAATACTTCCTGTGGTGGTTCTTATATGCTGAAGACTATTGATTTCAAATGGGACTTATTGGAAAGAATTAAACGCAACTCTGAAGATTGGGGTTCCGACGATGGTAAGGAGTTAGGTATGACACCTAAGTTCGATTGTGTTAAATCTTTTATGGATACCGATGCTTTTTGTGGATTTAGCGCTAAGTATGGACTTGACTCTGAGATAGTAGCTTCTTTCTGTGAATCTTTTGCTACTCACGTTGATCTCCCTAAAGAGAAGTGGTTTAAGATAATCCTCCTGTGGAAGTGAAAGTAGTTGCACCTATTATAGTTGAAGAAAAGACTATCACTTATAGTGATCCTATTGTTCCTACTACTTATGTTGAGAAACCACCTTTTCCTGTTAGGATAAAGGATCATGCTAAAACTTCGACTGCTGTTTGTAAAAGTAATACTAGGACTTATACACCTCCTGAGCAAATCAATGTTGAACCTAGTATTGCTATGGTTAAAGATCTCTTGGATGATGATATAGATGGGCATGTTATTTATTTATGCAATGAAGCTGATAATATTGCAAAACCAGACGCTAAGATACATAGACCCGTTGTAGGCATGCATGTTATTTCTGTTAAAATAGGAGATCATTGTTATCATGGCTTATGTGATATGGGTGCTAGTGCTAGTGCAATACCCTTTGACTTATATAAAGAAATTATGCATGATATTGCACCTGTTGAATTGGAAGGTATTGATGTTACTATCAAACTTGCCAATAGAGATACTATTTCACCAATTGGGATTGTTAGAGATGTTGAAGTCTTGTGTGGGAAAGTTAAATATCCTGCTGATTTTCTTGTTCTTAGTTCCCCACATGATAACTTTTGTCCCATTATATTTGGTAGACCCTTCTTGAACACTGTTAAAGCTAAGATTGATTGCGAAAAGGATGTTGTTACGATTGGCTTAGATGATATGACTCATGAGTTTAATTTTGCTAAATTTCGTAGACAACCCCGTGATAGAGAATTATCTCGTAAAGATGAAATAATTGGTCTTGCTTCTATTGCCGTGCCTCCTACTGATCCGTTAGAACAATATTTGCTAGACCATGAAAATGATATGTTTATGAAAGAAAGAAAGGAAATAGTTGAAGTATTCCTTAAACAGGAACCTATTTTGAAACACAACCTTCCCGTTGAAATTCTTGGGGATCCCCCTCCACCCAAGGGTGATCCCGTATTCGAACTTAAACCTTTACCTGATAATCTTAAGTATGCTTATCTTGATGAAAATAAAATATATCCTGTTATTATTAGTGCTAACCTTTCAGAGCAAGAAGAAGAAAGATTATTGAAAACTCTGAAGAAGCATCGAGCTGCTATTGGATATACTCTGGATGATCTTAAGGGCGTTAGTCCCTTGTTATGTCAACACAAAATTAAATTGGAGGACGATGCCAAACCAGTTAGAGATCCTCAACGACGACTAAATCCTAAGATGAAAGAAGTGGTAAGAAAGGATATACTAAAGCTCCTTGAGGCAGGTATAATTTATCCCGTTGCTGATAGTGATTGGGTAAGCCCTGTCCATTGTGTCCCTAAAAAGAGAGGTATTACTATTGTTCCTAATGATAAAGATGAATTGATCCCGCAGAGAATTATTACAGGTTATAGGATGGTAATTGATTTTCGTAAATTAAATAAAGCTACTAAGAAAGATCATTACCCTTTACTTTTATTGATCAAATGCTAGAAAGGCTATCCAAACACACACACTTTTGCTTTCTAGATGGTTATTCTGGGTTCTCTCAAATACCTGTGTCAGCGGGAGATCAAGCAAAAACTATTTTTACTTGCCCTTTCGGTACTTTTTCTTATAGACATATGCCTTTTCGTTTATGTAATGCACCCGCTACCTTTCAAAGATGCATGATGGCTATATTCTCTGATTTTTGTGAAAAGATTTGTGAGGTATTCATGGATGACTTCTCTGTTTATGAATCCTCCTTTGATAATTGTTTGAGCAACCTTGATTGAGTTTTGCAGAGATGCGAAGACACTAGTCTCGTTCTGAATTGGGAAAAGTGTCACTTTATGGTTAATGAAGGCATTGTCTTGGGGCACAAGATCTCCGAGAGAGGTATTGAAGTTGATAAAGCTAAAGTTGATGCTATTGAAAAGATGCCATGTCCCAAGGACATAAAAGGTATAAGAAGTTTCCTCGGTCATGCCGGTTTTTACAGGAGGTTCATTAAGGACTTTTCTAAGATCTCTAGGCCTCTGACTAATTTATTGCAAAAAGATATTCCTTTTGTCTTTGATGATGATTGTGTAGAAGCATTTGAAATACTTAAGAAAGCCTTGATCACTGCACCTATTGTTCAGCCACCTGATTGGAATTTACCTTTTGAAATTATGTGTGATGCTAGTGATTATGCTGTAGGTGTTATTCTAGGGCCAAGAGTCGATAAGAAATTGAATGTTATCCAGTATGCTAGTAAGACTCTTGATACTGCCCAAAGAAATTATGCTACTATTGAAAAATAATTCTTAGCAGTTGTGTTTGCATGTGATAAGTTTAGACCTTAAATTATTGATTCCAAAGTTACTATTCACACTAATCATGCTGCTATTAAATATCTTATGGAAAAGAAAGATGCTAAGCCTAGACTCATTAGATGGGTTCTCCTGCTCCAAGAGTTTGATTTGCATATTATTGATAGAAAGGGAGCTGAGAACCCCGTTGTAGACAACTTGTCTAGGTTAGAGAATGTTCTTGATGACCCACTGCCTATTGATGATAGCTTTCCTGATGAACAATTAGTGGTCATTAATGCTTCTCGTACTACTCCATGGTATGCTGATTATGCTAATTATATTGTTGCTAAATTTATACCACCTAGTTTCACATACCAGTAAAAGAAAAAGTTCTTTTATGATTTAAGACATTACTTTTGGGATGACCCACACCTTTATAAAGAAGGAGTAGATGGTGTTATTAGATGTTGTGTGCCTGAGCATGAACAGGAACAGATCCTACACAAGTGTCACTCTGAATCATATGGAGGACACCACGCTGGAGATAGAACTGCACATAAGGTACTACAATCTGATTTTTATTGGCCTACTTTCTTCAAAGATGCTCGTAAGTTTGTATTATCTTGTGATGAATGTCAAAGAATTGGTAATATTAGTAGACGTCAAGAAATGCCTATGAATTATTCTCTTGTTATTGAACCGTTTGATGTTTGGGGCTTTGATTATATGGGCCTTTTCCTACCTCTAATGGTTATACACATATTTTAGTTGTTGTTGATTACGTTACTAAGTGGGTAGAAGCTATTCCAACTAGTAGTGCTGATCATAACACTTCTATTAAAATGCTTAAAGAAGTTATTTTTCCGAGGTTTGGAGTCCCTAGATATCTTATGACTGATGGCGGTTCACATTTTATTCATGGTGCTTTCCGTAAGATGCTTGCTAAGTATCATGTCAATCATAGAATCGCATCTCCTTATCATCCGCAGTCTAGTGGTCAAGTAGAGTTGAGCAATAGAGAGCTCAAATTAATTTTGCAAAAGACTGTTAATAGATCTAGAAAGAATTTGTCCAAAAACTTGATGATGCATTATAGGCCTATAGAACTGCATATAAAAATCCTATGGGTATGTCTCCATATAAGATGGTTTATGGAAAAGCATGTCATTTACCTCTTGAACTTGAACATAAAGCATATTTTTCTATTAAAGAGCTCAATTATGACTTCAAACTTGCCGGTGAGAAGAGGTTGTTTGATATTAGCTCACTTGATGAATGGAAAACCCAAGCTTATGAGAATGCCAAGCTATTCAAATAAAAAGTCAAGCGCTGGCATGATAAAACGATACAAGAGCGTGAGTTTAACATAGGTGATTATGTGTTATTATTCAACTCTCGTTTAAGATTTTTCGCAGGAAAGCTTCTCTCTAAATGGGAAGGCCCCTACGTTATCGAGGAGGTCTATCATTCTGGTGCCATAAAGATCAACAACTTCGAAGGCACAAGTCCAAGGGTGGTAAACGGTCAAAGAATTAAACATTATATTTCAGGTAATCCAATTAATGTTGAAACTAATATTATTGAAACTGTAACCCTGGAGGAATACATAAGGGACACTTTCCAGAATGTTCCAGACTCCGAAAAGGAATAGGTATGTGGTACGGTAAGTAAACCGACCCCAAAACAACTCCAATGGCAATTTTTATTAGTTTTGGATTATTTCAGAATTTTAGGAAGAAAGAAGTAGTCCGAAAGGGACACGAGGCCCCCACGAGAGTGGAGGGCGCGCCTACCCTTACTGGGCACACCCCCTGTCTCGTGGGCACCTCGTGTGCCTCCTGGACTCCATTTTTCTTGCACATTACGTATTTTGGTCGGTAAAAATTCATTATATATACTCCCGAAGGTTTTGACCACTGTATCTTGCAAATATCCTCTATTTTTGTTTCGAGTTGTTCCTGCCTCAGGTTTAAGCAACATGTCATCTCAAGATTCGGAGGGAGAAAGCTATGTGGCTAATTACCTTGCAGACCCAAAGGTCTAGGGGACTTGGACCACGGAAGAAGAAGACTATGAGCCTAAGGGGAAGGATGAAACAAGCGCTGACGAGGATGAAGTTCCACTACCTCAACCGGGGGATATGCATGTGGAGTATAAAAAGTCAAGTCTACCCGATAGAGCGAAGAAGCCAAAGATCGAGTTTATCCCTTTTTGTCTTTGCAGGAAAATAAGCAAGAATTATGCAAAAGAGTATTAAGTCTTGAGCAGGAGATCGAAGACCTAAAAGAGAAAAATATTGTACTCAAGCGTAAATTAAGGAAGAAGTCACCTACATCATCAACAACTCCTACTTCACCACCTCCGAGGACATAATAACTTGGGTATGGGCACTCCCTTGGCAACCACCAAGCTTGGGGAGGTGCCCCGGTATCGTATCACCATCACACTCCTATCTTTACCATTTTATTTAGTCCAATCCTTTTTAATAGTATCTTGATCTAGTAGATTGAAGTTTTGATATCAAGTAGTTTTGAGTTTTGCTTAGTGATCTCTTTTTGTAATCGAGTCCGTGAGCCATCTATAATAAAGATTAGTGTTTTTTTTGAAGAATTAATGACAGTGGGAGAGGCTCCCACTGACTTTGTATTACTCACAACATAACAGTTACAAGTGTGTTACAATGGGTTTTAGGCCCCCCGGCCGATAATAAGAATAGTGTTGAATCAAGGGCTTTGCTTTGTTGCTATGATTTTGAGAAAAATGGAAAGTAGAAGAAAATAAAAGAGTTCATATTGATCTTATGGATAGTAATAACTTCACACATAGAAAGTATGAGGCATAAAGGTTGTTGAGAGTTGATAAACATAGTTTTGGTCATCGTTGCAATTAATTGGAAGTGATAAGGAAAGAGAGGTTCACATATAAATACACTATCTTGGACATCTTTTATAACTGAGAGCACTCATTAAGTATGACATGCTAAAAGAATTGACGTCGGACAAGGAAGACAACGTAATGGTTAACGTTTTCTCACATCTCAGTTAAAGTATGTTGTGATTGACTTTCCAAACATGTTGAGCTTGCCTTTCTCCCTCATGCTAGCCAAATTCCTAGAACTAAGTAGAGATACTACTTGTGCTTCTAAATACCCTTTAAACCCAGTTTTGCCATGAGAGTCCACCATATCTACCTATGGATTGAGTAAGATTGTTCAAGTAAGTTGTCATCGGTGCAAGCAATAAAAAATTGCTCCTTAAATATGCATGACTTATTAGTGCGGAGAAAATAAGCTTTATACGATCTTGTTATGGAAGCAATAAAAGCGACGGACTGCATAATAAAGCTCCATACACAAGTGGCATATAAAGTGATGTTCTTTCATACTAAGATTTTGTGTATCCAACCCTAAAAGCGCATGACAACCTCTGCTTTCGTCTGCGAAGGGCCTATCTTTTACTTTATGTTCTTACTTTATGTTTTTATTTCATACTTGAGTCAAGATGATCCTCACCTTTCCCTTTTTCATTTTATCCTTTGGAAATCTCCTCGTGTTTGAAAGGTCATGATACATATATTAAATTGGATGTTCGTTAGCATGGGCTATTATTGTTGACATCACCTAAAGGTGAATACGTTGGGAGGCAACACAATAAGCCCCTATCTTTCTTAGTGTCCGGCTGAAACTCCATAACCACAAGTATTGCGTGAGTGTTAGCAATTGTAGAAGACTATATGATAGTTGAGTATGTGGACTTGCTGAAAAGCTCTATTGTTGACTCTTTATGATGTTATGATAAATTGTGATTGCTTCAATGACTGAGATTATAGTTTGTTAGTTCTCAATGAAGTTTTTGAACCATACTTGTTATTGTGAATTGATTGTCACTTGAGCATAAGAAATTATATAATGGAATCTATATATGTTGCTGTTGTAAGAATGATCATGATGCCCTCATGTCCGTATTTTATTTTTATCGACACCTCTATCTCTAAACATGTGGACATACTTTTCGATATCGGCTTACGCTTGAGGACAAGCGAGGTCTAAGCTTGGGGGAGTTGATACGTCCATTTTGCATCATGCTTTTATGTCAATATTTATTGCATTATGGGCTATTATTACACATTATATCTCAATACTTATGGCTATTCTCTCTTATTTTACAAGGTTTACCATGAAGAGGGGGAATGCCGACAGCTGGAATTTTGGCTGGAAAAGTAGCAAATGTTGGAAACCTATTCTGCATTTCTCCAAAAGTCCTGAAACTCCATGAAACATGTTTTTGGATTTATTAAGAATTATTGAGCGAAAGAAATACATCAGGTGGCCACACCCTAGCCAGGAGGGTGGGGGGCGCCCCCCCCCCCCTACTGGGCGTGCCCCCTGTCTCCTGGGCCCCCTTGTGGCCCTCCGGTGTCCATCTTCCGCTATATGAAGGCTTTTACCTTGGAAAAAATCGTGGGCAAGCTTATGGGACGAAACTCCGCCGCCACATGGCGGAACCTTGGCGGAACCAATCTAGGGCTCTCGCAGAGCTGTTCTGCCGGGGACATTTCCCTCCGGGAGGGGGAAATCATCACCAACGATCCTCTCATCGGTACGGGGTCAATCTCCATCAATATCTTCACCAGCACCATCTCCTCTCAAACCCTAGTTCATCTCTTGTATCCAATCTTGTATCCAAAACCACAAATTGGTACCTGTGGGTTGCTAGTAGTGTTGATTACTCCTTGTAGTTGATACTTATTGGTTTACTTGGTGGAAGATCATATGTTCAGATCCTTAATGCATATTATTACACCTTTGATTATGAACATGAATATGCTTTGTGAGTATTTACGTTTGTTCCTGAGGACATGGGTGAAGTCTTGCTATTAGTAGTCATGTGAATTTGGTATTCGTTCGATATTTTGATGAGATGTATGTTGTATTCTCCTCTAGTGGTGTCATGTGAACATCGACTACATGACACTTCACCATTGTTTGGGCCTGGAGGAAGGCATAGGGAAGTAATAAGTAGATGATGGGTTGCTAGAGTGACAGAAGCTTAAACCCTAGTTTATGTGTTGCTTCGTTAGGGGCTGATTTGGATCCACATGTTTCATGCTATGGTTAGGTTTACCTTAATACTTTTGTTGTAGTTGCGGATGCTTGCAATAGGGGTTAATCATAAGTGGGATGCTCTTCCAAGTAAGGGTAGTGCCCAAGCACCGGTCCACCCACATATCAAATTATCAAAGTACCGAACGTGAATCATATGAATGTGATGAAAACTAGCTTGACGATAATTCCCATGTGTCCTTGGGAGCTCCTTTCTCATTATTAGAAATTGTCCAGGCTTATCCTTTGCTACATAAAGGATTGGGCCACCTTGCTGCACTTTATTTACTTTGTTTACTTGTTACTCGTTACTATTTATCTTATCACAAAACTATCTATCACCTACAATTTCAGTGCTTGCAGAAAACCTTACTGAAAACCGCTTATCATTTCCTTCTGCTCCTCGTTGGGTTCGGCACTCTTACTTATTGAAAGGACTACGATAGATCCCCTACACTTGTGGATCATCAATAGCTCCTGTGGTCATCACACGTGAGCAGATATATAGGTGGGCTAGGTGGCAAGCGGTTGAGCTAGCGGCAATAATCTGAGTGCTAAAAGAGTTGATCCAATGCTTGGTTTTGTTTGGATTTTCCAACTATGACCATTGGATAGAGTGAATCAATGGCTTACGTTCAAAGTTATTCTCATACTATAGAATTTTTGATTTAGTTGATGTGCTTCTACCGTCCAATATTCACGTGTGGTTGTTTCTAGAGTAAAAAAGGAGGTACTCGTACTTATTGTGGGAAAGGTCAAGTGATGGTTGATTCGCCCGAGCAGCTTATTACTGTGGGAATATGGGAGTACCAGCGGATTCAAGGAATGGAGAAATGATGGTTGCTTCATTCGAGCAACTTACTGTGGCGAAGGTGGGGCTCTGTGATTTGACTGCTCACTAGTCATTACTACTGTGGTGCAACGACCGGGGTGAATCTTTCCCTGCAGTTGTGTTGTGCACTCAATATTGTTGCATGGCAGGTGGAGCCGGATGAAGGATGTCCAACATGTCGGCGAAACGAAGTTGAATTGTTTCTGGCATTGCTATCAATCCTTCGGGATTTGTTTATATATACGCATAATTTTAATGAAATTGTACTGTGATGCTATGAAGGTTTCAACTTTGGTTCCCGCAGGGAAAAAAGGTTTCAACTTACATTCATGTGTCTTGCCTCAAGATTATCTCGTTACAACATTCCATCAAATACAAATGAAACTACCATGGCTACCATGGCTAATGCACCTCAATGGTTCACAGATCAGCACCAATATTCACATCACAACTAAAGACAAAGTTGTGAGAAGGTGTACAAATAAAGAAAAATATATAATTAATCGATGATGTTCATAGGCCTGGCTCATTTTCCTTGGCACAGTGTTCATTGCTTGGCAGCTAGTTTCACCCAGCTCTGTAGCCAAAAAAGAGGTGTATGGAGGACACCACAATCCGATCATTTTGTGCAGCTCCACTAAATCGAGCGGACCATCCCTGTTTGCAAAGATATCCAGTCAGTGTGATTACAATAATAGTGGAACTAGATGATGAAACATAACACACACAAATAGAATACGATCACCTCTATGATCTCTCTTTAGGACTAACTTCTTGTTGGAGAAGATTAGGCACGGAGTTGGATGAGGACGATAGCAAAACCAATCTCCCTTTCTGCAGTCCCACAGAAATGTAAAAATGTTGCTTGTGTGCCATTTTGGCGGAACTACACAAAACACTCTTAAGAAAAAAGTGATTTGTGCAGTTCACCAAAAGGTCGCAATAGCAACGAGGTGAAAATGAATAGTCCTATTTGTAAAAGGAGGTAGAAAGGAAACAATTACTGCCCAATAACACGAGTTGAAGACACATACGCCGACAAAAAAGAAGCATATTCCATGTAATAAGGGAAAGATAGCACATGGTTGTTTATCAAAAATGGTTTGAGGACGAGATTGCAAGATGGAAAGTACGCCGACCGAGATACGGTTTAAACAAACAACTAAAGAAGATCCACATGTAGCAACATGGGAATATGGGCAGTGGAGCAAGGCCAGAGGAAGTTGTATCTGAGGGTCGTCGAGACGTTACTAGGAGGGCACCGGCAGCCGGGATCTGCCCATATTGCGGTAGCGAGCAAGTGCCAAAGGCCCTACCGCGCCGGAGCTTGGTCAGAGAGAACGGCGGGTACTGCAGATCAGGACGTGTTGCCTCAACGCCGTCGAATGGAGAGACGATGCACATCCTCCCTTTCCGTCGGCAGACGGGATGCAGCTGGATCACTGACCAACACTGAGAGAGAGAGGCCACTGCCGCCTTGTGTGAGATGGTGTGACGAGAGACAAACCCATTTTTCCATTTTCCCCACGATAATTGTTTTATATTCTATACGCACCATTGAGGAATATATAACTTTATTTAATACTAACGCGTCAAGTCGAACTTTGTTCCGTCTAGGCATGGTACCCGACCCTCCTTCGAGTAAACAACCACTACACACGTCAAATTATCACGTGGGCTACCTTTTCGTATAGAAACGAACTCCACCGTGTACCCATGCAGGTGTGGCCGGTAATGAGGCGTGAGTACGTGTGTCCTGCGTGCACCTCTTCTTTAGGTGCAGGTATGTACGTGAGTGGGTGTGAGAGAGATGGTTTGTGCGAAACAGAGGCAATGTGTTGATGATATCTCAAACAGAAAAACGTAACATGTGTGTGAAACGGAGTCATGGACATGAGATATTGATAGAATTGAAAATAGGGATGAAGTGTGTGGCTGCGCGATCGATAAAGAGTGCCATCGAATTTGTGTTTACCCACATCAAAGATACATGGCGGCTGGCCTACTGGAATTTGAGAGGGCAGAGGTGCAGTTTTTCTCCGTGGCATGGATACCTACCTACAACGTTCAACTATCGGTGTGTGTGGGGGGGAGGGGCATAGACTGATCAACTAGTATATGTGTGGGGAAGGAGAGAGACCTAGCTATGTATTGAGGGAGATCGATCAACATCCATAGATATGTGTAGCGGAGGAATAAGGTTGGGAGAAAGACAAAGGTAGAGCATCGGAGGGTTGGTGGTGGAGTGGCGTCTCACAAATGGTGGGAGAGGCCTGTTGGACAAACGGAGGGTACGAGTGCAATATCAATAAGAGAGGGCAGGGGATGTCTGTCTGTCTACGCATGTGCGTGTGAGAGACGAGTCGGGAGGTATGCAAGGATGATGAGGGGAGACGATATGGTTGTGGTAATCATACGTAACTACATAGGAAGATCAACCGTCGTGTGTCCGAGAAAGGGAGAGACATAACTAGCGAGGTAAGTGTATCGGTGCATGGGGAAAACGAATTATAGTCGACCTGGCTATATGTAGGAAGATCAGTACGTATACACGCCTGCATATGTTAGAAGCAAATAAGGTCCGGAGAGACAGACAGGGGGAGAGGGGTGCGGCTAGGAGGTGGTGCGAGAGGCCTACCATGTCGAGGGGGGGAGTGTGTGAGTATGAGATCAATGAAAATAGGGGCGGGAGTGTCCACATGCGTGGAATCGTATTGAACATAGGGGGCATGGACGGTGAGAAGAGAAGAGGGGAAGTATATATGTGTTTGTGGTAGGCACACTTGGCTAGAGAGGTATATTGACCGGTGTGTGCCGGAAAGAAGGAGTCGGGGGCCTACACACCCCACGGGTGGACGCCTAAAGAGAAATAATGAACGTGCATGATGGAGGGGACGCTAAGGGTGGGTGAGAGGGGGGCGGGCGTGTGCATGCACGATAGAAAGTTAGCGCTAGCTAGCTACAAATAGAAGAGGATCGTGAAGGTGTAAAAGACGAACAAAGATCATAATTCATTGTAAAAAAGTGGATACAGATACTTGAAGAAGATATCATAATGTAGAACATTGATTATTATTTGGGCTAATGTGTGGCTTTTGCAGCTCAGGTCTAAATACTTGTCATAATGTAGGGGGCGGGGCACTATATTTTGTGTGATAAACATGGTGTACATATGGAACATGATTTAGATTATGAATATATAGTTAGTACATCAAATGTATTATTATTTGGAATCAACACCAAATGTATTCAAAAAAAAATCGAGTTCATGTAGTACACATAGTTCATATCTATCTCTATAGTAATCATGTGGTGTGTTATTAAGGTAAAACACGAATGATGGTTGAAGTTGGCAACAATCATGATTGTAGATTCTTATTGAAATAGAGAAACGAATTCAAATTCAGTTCGAATTGCAGCGGTAGTATAGACATTTGGAATGCACCAAAATGTTGGTATGAGTAGGTTACATGCATTATACAGCAAGCAAAAAAATTTAATTGGACATAACATGGATTCATACTCCCTCCTTCCATCTATATAGGGCATAATGCGTTTTTTAAGACCGCATTTGACTATTGACAAGATTAATAGTACATGACATGCACAATGTGAAAATTATATCATTGAAAGCTCCTTTCACACACGAATTTAATGGTGTGCTTTGTGTAAGTTGCATGTCATATATTATTGCTCTAATATTTGGTCAAAGTTAGCATCGAAAAACGCATTAGGCCCTATTTAGATGGAAGAAGGGAGTAGCTTTGAATAGCATTTGTATAGTAAAATGGGGCAACACTCTCTCTTTGTGTGGTGTGAATAGTTTTATTTCTTTCATTTTCTTTTTGGTTGAGGGAAGTGTGAATTGATTTGGTACATACAAGTACAATATTACATGTTAGGCTTGTCCCTAAAATTCAACCCGCGCCTTGTTATATCCTGAAAATTCAGATATCATGCTCCCAAAACTGGCGCCTTCACAACCCGCGCCTTGCTATCCCGAAATTATAACGCGCGCGAAAACTCCCTCCAGCTGCCAAATCCCGACACACAAAATCCCCCTTCTAACCCTGAGCTGAAAGGGTCGTTAGTTCACATCGGTGGGGGGGTACTTTTGTAACACATCCTACATTTTGGACAAGCGCGTCCCCAAGTCATGGTTCACCCCCTCCCATCGACTCCTTTTCGCCATTTGAAATCCTAGGCCGCCATAACCTCTCCGCTCCAGCCACGAAACCCCACCCTCCTCCGCCTGCCACCTCACCGCTGCCCAGCCGGAGCCTCTTCCCCAACAACGTCGTCCACCGCAATAGCTCGACGTCCTCATCCACCTCCCCAGATGAGGATCCGTCATCCATCTCATCGTCCCGCCGGTTCAGCGGCCCCGTCTTTCACCTCCAAGGAGCTACTCCGACGATCGCCTCGTCTATCGCGGCTGCTCCATCCCCACAGCGCCGCCTTAACCTGCTCCATCGGAACCGCAGCATCCTCACCGACTCCTCGGACAAAGCCAAGGCCTACTCGGCCCCACCAAAGAGGTTGTACACTCATCGCATCGCACCTTCTCCTTAACTCGACCTCCCGGCGTCGACGGTGCTCCATCCTGCACCCCATGGAGCGGCTACCTTGAAGTCGGTGCCATGGGCGACATCTCCATGGCGGATCTCCCCTCATGTGAGGCCCCTTCAGCGGTGGCGTCCATACCAGCCGGATCTGCTGCTACTGCTTCGGCTCTCGCTCGTTCGCGCTGCTGCTGCTGCTCCGGCTCTCGCTCACACTGCTGCTGCTGCTCTCCCCCTCGCTTGTGCTGCTGCTCTGCTCCGATTTAGCTACACTTCAGTCGACTGAATTGACTTTTGGGTCAGTTGATTTTCAGGGGGGTGGGGGCCTCGCCGGAGTTAAGGAAGAACCAGCCGCAGTGGGGCCGGGGGCTCGCCGGAGAGGTACCCCACTATCTATCTCAGGGATCAGGATGGGCGGGGGGCCTAGAGGGCTGGCCGGGGCGGCAGCGGATCGGCGGTGGGGAGTTGTTTTGGGGCAGCGAGGTAGCGCTGGGGCCGGCGGTTCGGCCGGTGGTGGCTGGCGGCTCAGGGGGGGTGCAGGTTGAAGATGAACTGCAGGCCCTCCCTAAACTACATGTCAAGCGCCTCTCTGCTACCATTGCGCTCAGTTTCGATAGTAACATTCAGATTCCACAATAAATTTTAGTTTCGACAGTTAAGTTCAAAGTCAACAGTTTTTACCTCATCTGTTGTTGTCAGGTGGTTTTTGGTGATGTAAATTTTACATATATTTTACATCATCTATTGGAGATGCTATTAGAATCCCACTTGAGATTGACGATGTCTGTCTTGTGCTGCTTCAACCTTGACGTCTTACAGCTCACCGGAGCTGCTCCAATGACAGAACGATCCATCACAATAGAGCGGTGCCCTGGACGTCGTCTACAAATTCCTCAGATCTTCCTTCCTCCACACCTACGATAGCCACCTCTACCTCAACTACTTCAGCAACCAACCAAATGATGTTGAGGTCGATGTAACACCCTGGATTCGTTGCGCCAGGTGTCTGCCAGTTATTCGCTGTTGTTGCCATGTCATTCGCTTGCATGTTGCATTTTATCATGTCATCATATGCATTGCATTGCATACGTGTTTGTCTCATGCATCCGAGCTTTTTCCCCATTGTCCGTTTCACAATCCGGCACTCCTATGCCCTCCAGCGTCCCCCTTTTTTCTCTCGTTGTGAGCGGGTGTTAAACTTTCTTGGAATGGCCCGAGGCTTGCCAAGTGGCCTTGGTATAGCACCGGTAGACCGCCTGTCAAGTTTCATGCCATTTGGAGGTCGTTTGGTACTCCAACGGTTAACCGGGTAATTGTAAAAGCCTCCTTCTCTTTGCAGCCCAACACCTCTCCAAAGTGGCCCAAAACCCAGCAAACTCCCCTCCATGCTCTCGGTCATTCGATCACGATCGCGTGGCCGAAAACCGCTCCTCATTTGGACTCTCCTAGCTCCCAGAAACTATAAAAACGTCCTCCCGTCCATTTTTGCAGACGAAACCCTAGCCCCGCTCCCCTCGCGCGCCGGACATGTCCAACCCCGCCGGACATGTCCAGCGTCCACGTCGCCCGGACCAATCCCGGGGCGACACGTCACCCCGCCGCCGCCCGCGGCCAGTGACGCGCTGCCACGTGGCCCGCCGCCGTCTCTCTCCTCCGCGCGGCCCACGGACCCGGATCGGGCCCGCGCGAGCCCGCGCGCCGCCGCCGCCTGGCCCGCTCCCCCGAGCCAATCGCTCCGCTTGTCCCGGCCGCCGGCCGCGGCCTCCTTCGCCTCTCCGCCTGCGCCCTCCGCCTTCCGCGTTGCTCGTCGCCGCGGGCAACCACCCCGACCCCGCCGGCCGAGCTCGCCTCGCCGGAGCCGCAGCTCCCCTGTGCGCCCCGTCCTCGCCCCGACAAGATCCGGCGCCCCCGCGTCGACCCCGGCCGGATCCGCCCGTCCCCGGCCGTCTCCCTCCTCTCCGGCGTCTTCTCCGGCCACCGCGCAGCCCGTCTCTGGCGAGCTTCGAAGTCCATGCCCCGATCTAGAACGAGGTTGACTTTTTCCCCTTCCCCAATTTTCCCTGTCCCAAATATTTTGTTATTTTCATGCCATGTTCATCGCATTGTATCTCTGCATCTGTAGCTCCGTTTTGCGCGTGTAATATGTCAAATTGTTCGCCTCAACGAGTACTTCATTTCATTCCATCGCATTATGTTCATTTGAGGTCATCTTGATGCCTGAATAATCGTTGCATGAGTGCTTCATAATGTTGTCTGCTCACTGTTAACAGAACATGCACTTTTGTCATTTTTCCCATGATTGATGTGTGCATCCTATGAGGTTGATGTCTACATGTGTTTTGAACTATGCCATGCCATCTTTACAGACGTGCTTACCATGTATTTTTGTGATCAATGTGGTGACTAGCACAAGCATGCAAACTAGGCTTCGTAATGTTGCTGATTTTAGTCCCTGTTCTGCTGTTATTTTGATGCCATGTAAACTTGATGCTACAGAGAGATACATGCATATTTTGAGATACTTCAGTAAGGATGTTTTGAACATATGGTCTTTCTCTATCCATTCATGCCCCTGTTTGCAATTATGGAGTAGTCTACCATGTCATTTTCATGCTCTACGTTTGCTTTAAAATGTTTCCTGGCAGATTGTTTACATGTTATTCAATTTTGCCAAGGTTGTTGTAGTTGATCCTTGTATGCTATGAACTTGTTCTTGCCTTGATTTGTTTCATAAACATGTCTTATTGCTGATGATATGCTTATCTTCTCATGCAATGACTTGTGGTGAGTGAATCGAGCTTGTTAAGTAGGGTACTTGCTGTTGTTGTTTTGCTAGGCTGAATCTGTTATTTCGTGATGCTATGTAAACCTGCTCCTACAAATCATTCTATACATAATCTGGAGATGTTCACTAAATATGTTTTGTTCTACATGTCATGCTCTATCCATTCAAGCCCTTGGTTGCAATTATAGCTTGTTGTAGCTTGTTCATATCTTGCTTCAAAGTTGCTTGATAATGTTGCTATCAGCCTGTTAACATTAAGTTCAGTTGTTATCATGATTATTGTTAGTGATACATGTACCCTATGAACTTGCTCTTGCCATGCTTAGCTTCATAAACATGCCTTCTTACTGTTGGTTGCCTTGCCATGCCATGTTTTGCTCTGTAGTGAGTTGCACAAGCTCATCTACATGCCTTCGTATCGTTGTTCCTGCCATATTTGAATCTGTAATATAACTTGCCATGTTTACATGGTTGCCATCATATTTTCTGCTCCTTTTTGGCTCATGGTCAGTAAAGGACATTTGATCTATGCATTTAGTAGTATCATGCCATGCCTTTGTTTGCCATGATAAGTTCCTGTAACATGTTGTTTGATAGCTCTAAACATTGCAACCTGATCTTATTTTCTGCAAAGTCTGAACTGTTATTGTTTTCAATCTTGCCATGTGTGTTTGAGCATGTTCTAGTGATTTCTGGAGGTAGCTCAGTGTTCATATTTTGTTATGCTTTACCTGTACATCATGCCCATGCCTTTTGTTTTCTTGCTGAGGTCATGTAGCATGTTGTTTTGATGCTTGCAATATGCCTAGTTGCTGTTTTGGACAACTTGTCCTTTAAACTTGTATAGTGTGTGGGTGTTGAACCGTTGCTCTGTTTTGAGTGTGCTCTATATGAAATTTGCTTGATTTTTCATGTAGCTTCATATTATCATGTTGCATCCATGTTTTGAGGTGTTTGCTTGCTGTTTGAGTGCATTTTGCATCAATGCCATGTTTAACTTGTTTTGCTCATATCTTCTAGGCCGTAGCTCCAAATCTAATGAACTTTATATGTAACTTGACTAGAATCTCGTGTAGATCATCTTTGTGCATATTAACTTGCTGTTTAACAACTTGAACTTAAGGTTTATCAGATCTGGACCAATTTCGAAATTTGCATATGAGGACTTACCGGAATTGTTATATGTTGTTCCCGGCCTCATTTAAACTTGCCTTGATGTGTTGTTCTTGTATGCATCATCCCTTGCCATGAGTAGCCTCATCTAGATTTGTCATGCATAATGCTTGTTGTGCATCATGCCTTGTTCATGTGTGGTGTGTTTACCATGTTGTGTGCTTCTTTTCGATAGTTCCTGTTTCGTTGCGATCGTGAGGATTCGTTCGGCTACGCTTGGTTCCGCTTCATCCGTTCGTCTTCTTCATGGACTCGTTCTTCTTCCTTGCGAGATTTCAGGCAAGATGACCGCTACCCTGGATCTCACTACTATCATTGCTATGCTAGTTGCTTCGTTCTATCGCTTTGTTGTGCTACCTATCACCTGTTTATCAAGCCTCCCAAATTGCCATGAACCTCTAACCTTTGATACCTTTCCTATGCAAACCGTTGTTTGGCTATGTTACCGCTTTTGCTTAGCCCCTCTTATAGCGTTGCTAGTTGCAGGTGAAGTTGAAGATTTCTCCATGGTGGACAGGATTTTGGTTGGGATATCACAATATCTCTTATATTATTAATGCATCTATATACTTGGTAAAGGGTGGAAGACTCGGCCTTTTGCCTGGTGTTTTGTTCCACTCTTGTCGCCCTAGTTTCCGTCATACCGGTGTTATGTTCCTGGATTTTGCGTTCCTTACGCGGTCGGGTGATTTATGGGACCTCCTTGACAGTTCGCTTTGAATAAAACTCCTCCAGCAAGGCCCAACCTTGGTTTTACCATTTGCCTCACCACCACCTACTTTTCCCTTGGGAGTCGCTCTCTCGAGGGTCATCTTTATTATAGCCCCCCCCCCCCGGGCCAGTGCTTGTCTAAGTGTTGGTCCGAACCAGAGCCACTTGCAGCGCCACCTCGGGGAAACTCGAGGTCTGGTTTTAGTTGTATGTAGTGTTCATCCGGTGTTGCCCTGAGAACGAGATATGTGCAGCTCCTATCAGGATTGTCGGCGCATCGGGCGGTCTTGCTGGTCTTGTTTTACCATTGTCGAAATGTCTTGTAAACTGGGATTCCGAGTCTGATCGGGTCTTCCTCGGAGAAGGTATATCCTTCGTTGATCGCGAGAGCTTATCATGGGCTAAGTTGGGACACCCCTGCAGGGTATAATCTTTCGAAAGTCGTGCCTACAGTTATAGGAAGATGGGAATTTGTTAATGTCTGGTTGTAGATAACTTGACACCAGATCCGAATTAAAACGCATCAACCGTGTGTATAGCCGTGATGGTCTCTTTTCGGCGGAGTCCGGGAAGTGAACACGGTTTCTGGGTTATGTTTGCCATAAGTAGGAGTTCAGGATCACTTCTTGATCATTGCTAGCTTCCCGACCGTTCCTTTGCTCTCTTCTTGCTCTTATTTGCGTATGTTAGCCACCATACTTGCTTAGTCGCTGCTGCAGCCTCACCACTTTACCCCTTCCTTTCCCATTAAGCTTTGCTAGTCTTGATACCCATGGTAATGGGATTGCTGAGTCCTCGTGGCTCACAGATTACTACAACAACAGTTGCAGGTATAGGTTATGCGATGATCATGACGCGAGAGCGATGTTTGCTTGTGTTGGAGTTCTTCTTCTGCTTCTTCTTTGATCAGGGATAGGTTCCAGGTCGGCAGCCTGGGCTAGCAGGGTGGATGTCGTTTGAGTTTCTGTTTGTGTTTCATCCGTAGTCGGATGATGCTCTTTTGTATTGTGATGTTGTATTCGTGTGGCATTGTATGCCTCTTGTATGTATCCCCATCTATTATGTAATGTTGGTGTAATGATATCCACCTTGCAAAAGCGTTTCAATATGCGGGTCTATCCTTGGTGGGACCTTCGAGTTCCTTTTGGATAGGGTCGCATATTGGGCGTGACAGTCGACACGGCTACGGCAAAGAGGTTGTACATTTGTTGCATCACTTATTACTATACATTCATGTCGATCCATTAGGGTTATTTTGGTTCAATGGAAAAACATAGCAATAGGGAATTTTCCAATGGAACTCTACTATTCGATTATTCATGCATTTTGTTGAAAGGAATGAAGCAAAACATCCACCTGGACCTACTTTTCAAAATCCTATGCATGAAAACAAGACCAAGTGCATTAGTGGCAGAATAACATTCTAACTGTACACACTTTCATATGGTTTCACTTTATTTTGGCCATGTTTCTTTGCATTCCTCTGCTCTTCCAATTCATGTAAACCAAACACCCAAGTTGACAGAAATCATGTATTTACAAATGCTCTGTTTACCATGTGCATTCCTATCCTATTCCGGTATTTTTCCTATCCCTGCATTTTAGAATCATGCAAGCCAAAGGAGCCCTTACAAAATTACTTCAGTTACAGGTAGGTGTCGAAGGGAATTCTGTGTGGTTTGTACTGCTCCTGCCGCGACGTCGTCCACCTTACCTGAGCTGCTCCATCGATAGAAGCATCCACCAAACTAGACATCACGACTCTTGACCATCTTTCGCCGCCTCAGATCTCCTTCCCTGCCGCCGGCACCCACCACAACGGCATCACCATCATCGACTCAGCAGATGAACCTGAGGAGTACACGGGTCCACAAGAGAGGTCGCACTCTTTTGTTTCTGCTTATGTTATGCATTGCTTAAAATTACCTGCTACTTTATCGTCTTGTTCACCTCTTGGACTCCAAGTCAAGTCCAAATTAATGTTCAAACTTGAGTTCTAAATTAGTTGTGGTGCACATATTGAGGAAGCAATGAATAGTATCTCTGTCTAATATCTGGTTCACCTAGGGTATGCCTATGTTGTTCATCTTGGGTGGGAAACAAATAGTAAAGCAATCATCATCTGTCTTTTTATTAAATTAAAGCAATTATCAGCCTGCTATCATTATTTTTGGATCCATCCACTGGTTGTTACCATCACTCTAAATTTCTGCATGCTCTCCTTACGTAATCTCACCATATTTTTTTGTATGCATGTTAGATATTGTACACAGTCATGCTGAACATGTAGAGAAAAAGATAAGAGTTTTTCGCGGCAATACAATGTCATGCAGACATCGCTCCATGGTGGGTTCAATGGAAAACCGTCCCCACCCCTCTCCAGATTGTAATCCAGAGGAAGATATCTGTTCTGAGGCGGATTCAGACGTCGCTGACCACTCCTATTTACCCCCCAAGGTGTTTGCTCTACCTTGGCATGATGATGTTAGTCATATCATGCATATGTTGCCTTGCAGTGCCTACTTTTGACATCATATATGTCATTTGCTTAGTTTAGACATGTTTTGTAATGCCACCTGTTTAGTTTCTATATCATATACGGGAATTATGCAGTCTCATGTCTTTTAGCGAGCCATAATATATGTGAAATGTGCAATGCCATCCTGTTTAACCAGGCATCATATATTTGAATGATATCTTGCCCATCCCTTTCTTCATTACATTTCCATTTGCTGACAATGTTTGTACATTAACTACTCTTCCTGTGAATCAGCCATTTGGGTGGGAGATGGAAAAATCTGGAATGAAAACAAGGCCTTCAGAACAGACAGTGCTACCTGCCGAAGCAGATCTCTTGTTGGGTCCCGATAGCTCCTCAGAGATGGATTCAGAGACAGATGACCAGTCCTATTCCCCCACCGAGGTGTATGCTCTAACTTGGCACAGTTATACTGCTCATATCATGCATACGGTGTCTTGCATTTCATAGTTTAGACATCATATACACAATATTCAACACCATGTTCTTAGTTCAGACATCATGTCGAATGCCCTCTGTTTAGCATATAAATCACATATGTGAACTAAATGATGTGATCCTGATTACTTAGATAACATGTAGGTGAATTATGTCATGCGATCTTGTTTAGTTATTCATCATATCTTTGAATTATGTTATGCTATGCTATCCAGTTTAGATAGACATCATATATGTGAAATTATGTCATGCTATCTGTTTTAGTTAAATAATATACATGTCAACTATTTCATGCCCTCTTTTTTCCACACTATCTATTGCATCTGTCTCTCATACAATGTTTGTACATTCAATTATGTTTCCTGTTTATCAGCCATTTAAATTGGAGCAGGTGATGCCAGTATCTAGCAGACTAAAAACATGGTCTTCAAATAAAACAGTGCTACCTCTTGGTGGAGATAGCACCCCAGTTGTACATGCACGAGAACCAGCCCTACCACACATAACCCAAACTCTCGCAGATTGTACCCCTACTGCGATGGACAGAGAACCAGCTTCACCCAATCTAACCCCAACCCCAGCAGATAGTAACCCAGTTCATGTTGACACGGCACCATCTCCACTACAGAGCTCCCAAAAAAGAGCAGTTAGTAAGGCAGCTCCAGTGCCCAAAGGGCCAGTACTACCACGGCGAACCCCAACTCCACCAGTTAGTACGCCTATTCATATGGAGGAAGCACAACCAGCTAGTCATAGTTTAGCATCTATCGCATTTGATGTTGTTAAATTGTATGTGTGTATCTTCCCATCTTGGAAATATTATACTAAAGATGAAGGAAAATGACAGTTGCAGGTGTTTGTCCAGGAGTTATGTGTAAGTAATGTTATTCATGGCAATTACTTTGCTTTGTCCCATACATCCTACCTCCATGATGGTTATAATACAGAAAAATTTCCCATTTTTCTCTATAGATAAGGACCGATTTGGAAACTCGGGATGAGGTAACTTGTGCTAATACCTCTGCTATCTTCAAGAATGCTTGGTGGCAGTATCAGTATTACCTGAAGAAAACCTACTTCACCGGCAAAGAAACTCATCAAATTCCCTTACATTCTCCTGAGACACATTTACTGGACGATGACTGGGAACGCCTTATTCTGTACTAGTCCCGAACCAAGAATGTGGCAAGGTCTATGAGCTCATTTTCTATTTTTAAGTACTATATTCTTGCGTATTATTGTACTCTGTTCATATAGAACAAGTGCCTAAACCTGAAGAAGAACAGCTATTCTAATTTAAGATTCAATTGCTATCATAGTTCAAAAAAGCGCTAGGCGTTAATTGTGTGTTTTGCCACCGCCTTGCGCTTTACTGACCAAAGGGCATGCTTATGCATAGTTATGCACAGGTTAAGCGTAGTTATGTGCAATGCGTTTTGCCAACGCCTAGAGCCTAGGCGCGCTTAAGCGCTCGCTTAGGAGCGCCTTTTTTAACTATGACTGCTATCGTGCATACTGCTTTGCTCTTGTATCACTGTATTTACTCATACAAACTTATTTTTAAATTGAAGGATCCAATCGAAACTCCAACGGCATAGCAGGTATGTTCACGCATGTTTCTTTAACAGGTTTGCTCTTATCAATAGCTCTATTGATTTAAATTCCAATTGTGTATACAGTTGACTTCTCATATCATGCACATTACTAGCATCACAACAGAGCCAATAGTATTGTTGTACATGTAGACCCGTGGTACCCATCTGAAATCTTGTTCTGCCATGTAGTTTCCCATGCTTTATATTCTTTCACTGCTGCTTTGTCTTGAACTGGTATGATTTGAACCGTGTCTCGATTTTGATTTGGCTTTTATTATGTTTGTTTGATGCTTTTATTATGTACTAGTACTTGGCAATAGAAGACTTGGTAGTTTAATCATGTGCACCTTACTAATGAACTGGTTCACCAAAATGAGTTTCATATACTAGTACATGCTAAACCTGTTATGTTTCTGCTTATTTCTTCTTTTAGAGTGCTGATAGAATATTGGGGAAGAGTGCCTTATTAAGAAATGGTAAACGAAATAATGCAGATAAGGTTCAGGATAGTGAGACATCCTTGTTGGTCTCCAACAAAGCTGATAAAACAGCTAAGGAAGACTATCTTGAAGATAGTGAGACAACCCCAAAGTCATGTCTTGGTTTAGTGTTCGAGTTACTGGCCACTATCGCTTGCACAAGCTATTCAAACTCACTATATGAATCAGTTCGGTTTCTTGAGTCTCAACTACAAGCTGAAAGACATCGATCAGCTGTGTTGTGACAAGAAGCGGAAGGACTGTGGAAGTCCCTGGAGCATTCATATGCATACTTTCTGGTGCAACAGCAAGCGTTGGAGGATTTTAGCACCAAACAGGACAAAGCTAAGAAGCTTGCTAAGCTTATTGCCAGCATGGTGGATACCCAGGATAATGTTTCTTGAGCTCTTCTGAATTTGTTTCAGTTATGCTCTTGTTTTGTTGCCGTGTTTATTTGCACTGGTGGCCAATTTTGACGGCCAGTGTATGTAATATGCTGCTTTGTTCCCTATATTTGCACTGGTGGCGAACTTTGATGCCCAGTGGATGTAATATGTGTAATAACGGTAATAGGCTAGCATTAATTGCTTACTTATTTATTTCCTTATTGTCTTGTTTAGTTGTTTTCTTGTAGTCACTGCAGTTCTTTTTCTTTGTTTTTCTAGTGGCCACAATAACCTATTTTTGGTAACTAGGCCAAAATAATCATGGCAACACACGGACTGTTGTAACCATGGGCCTCCTGCGGGGCGTATGATTCATGGGCCTTCTATGGCCGTAGAATCCATTGGCCTTCTATACAGTCTGTAGGATCCATGGGCCTTCTATGGGCCGTAGGATCCATGGGCCTTCTATGGGCCGTAGGATCCATGGGCCTTCTACGGGCCGTAGGATCCATGGGCCTTCTACCGGCCATATGATCCGTGGGCCTTTTACGGGCCGTAGGATCCATGGGCCTTCTACGGGGCATATCATTATTTCGCCAATCATGGGTCATACTATTCGTGGACCATAACGGGCCGTTAATAGGCCGTATTTCATAACTCTATGAAAACAACCCAATGGGTTTTTTTTTGACATGAAAACGGCCCAACGTATAAATGAGCCACAAACGGGCTGACTGTAACGAGGGTTGAATTTGGCCCACAAGCAGAAAATGACAGTAACGGGCCGTAAGTAACCGAATGCTGGAAATGAGCCCAAGAATAAATGGGCCCTGAGAAGACCGAAAGATAACTTGGGCTGGAAACGGCCCAATGGAATAATGAGTCGTTAATGGGTATAAAGTGATACATTGTTCATTACAGGCTAGTTTCACCACAGGCCGTTAATGGGCCAAGAGTTACAAAGGGCCTCATATGGGCCGAAAGACGTCATGGGCCATACATGGGCCGTAAGTTAAAATGGGCTGGAATCATATTGGACGGCCCAGATGACGCTACTCGGCCTAATTCAGAGAGGTCGTAACGGGCCCTGGGTTAGCGGGCTGTAAATGGGCTATATGCGAACAGGCCATTAACAGGCTTTCCGTGGGCTGGCCCGCCACCTTTTGACCAAGTCAAACAGGCCGGCCTTTTCACAGGAATGGGCCTCTGTTGGGCCATGCCATGTGTCGACATATCATAGGCGCCTTGGGTCCAATGAGTGGATGACATATGTCCCAACGGTGAGCCGACACGTGTTTCCTCCAGCCAATGATGATTTTACACGTGGAAAATCCCCATTGGTCGGGCAGTTAATGGGTTATCGGATCCAAAACCAAACCTGATAGCTTAACGACATTCTGTTACGGTGGATGCCACGTGTCGGTCACCCTTGATGAAATCACTTCTGTGACGTGCAATTTATCGTCATGGAAGTGGACACTTCCGTGATGATAATTTTGGTAATGTCATGGAACACTTCTACGACAACACTGGTATGACTATCTAGATTCTGTCATAAAATCGTCATGGATGTACATGCATGACAGAAAATGTGACCTACTGTGACAAACATGTATCATCACGGAAGTGTATTTTTTTGTAGTGAAGAAATACGAGGCTATAAGAGATCACGCATATAAGGGATCAAAGAACTCAAATAACTTTCATGGATATAAAAAGATATAACTGATCATAAACTCGAAGTTCATCAGATCCCAACAAACACACCGCCAAAAGACTTACATCATATGGATCTCCAAGAGACCATTGTATTGATAACCAAGAGAGAGAGGAAGCCATCTAGCTACTAACTACGGACCCGAAGGTCTACAAAGAACTACCCACGCATCATCGGAGAGGCACCAATGGAAGTAGTGAACCCCTCTATGATGGTGTGTAGATTCGATCTGGTGGTTCTGGACTCTTCAGCGGCTGGATGAAAATTTCGTCTACTCCCCTAGGGTTTCTGGAATATTGGGGTATTTATAGAGCAAAGAGTCGGTCCAGGGGGCACCTGAGGAGGGCACAACCCACCAGGGCGCGCCAGGAGCCCCCCCCCCCCTCGCCTAGGTGCAACCAGGGCCTGTTGTGTTCCTTCTGGCCCATAAAAAATCGTCGTAAATTGGTGTGGCATTTGGACTCCGTCTGATATTGATTTCATGCGATGTAAAAAACATGCAGAAAACAGGAACTGGCACTTGGCACTATGTCAATAGGTTAGTACCAAAAAATGATATAAAATCACTATAAAATGATTATAAAACATCCAAGATTGATAATAAAACAACATGGAATAATAAAAAATTATAGATACGTTGGAGACATATCAGCATCCCCAAGCTTAACTCCTGCTCGTCCTCGAGTAGGTAAGTGATAAAACATAATTTTTGATGTGGAGTGCTGTTTATCATGGCATATCATATTCTTTTCTTCATAGCATGGACATTTGGACTTTTATGTGATTCAAAGCAATAGTCTAGTTTTGACATAATAATTTGGATACTCAAGCATATCAACAACCAACCATGTCTTTCAAAATATCAATGCTAAAACAAGTTATCCTTAGTGCATCATGCTCAAACATTGATCCATTCATGAAACACACTCGAATATTAGCTAAACCCAATACTTACGTACGATCATATTGTCCCCTAGTTGGTGATTTTATAAGAGAGGATGGAGACTCAAAAAAATAAAAATTGCATAAAGAAAGGCCCTTCGAAGAGGGAAGTAGGGATTTGTAGAGGTGCAAGAGCTCAAAGCGAAAAAATAGAGATAAAAACATTTTGGGAGGTGTATCCATCTCACCAACGAAAATGACTTGGAGCATCCCAACACTTTCCATGCTAGATATATCATAGGCGGTTCCCAAACAGAAAATAAAGTTTATTCCTTTTTCCACCATAACTTTCACTTTCCATGGCTAGCCGTATCCACAGGTGTGCCCTCCATACCAACACTTTCCAAGGAATTTATTATTTGACCACATAAAGTAAATTCATGTTTGCATTTCAGGACTAGGCATCCCTAAAACCTTTGCCTTACTCTCGTGCAATGACAAGTGAATAAACACTCATCGTGAGAATAACACATCTAGCATGGAAAATATTAGCTACCCGTTACTATTTCGCGAGCAAAACAAACACACAAAAGAGAAGTTCATTTTGAAAATTAGAGATGGCACATGCAAATTCGCTTAGAACGGCAAAATAATACTGCATATAGGTAGATATAGTGGACTCATGTGGCAAAACTGGTTTAAAGGATTTTGGATGCACAAGTAAAGGTCATACTTGGTGCAAAATGAAGGCTAGAAAAAAAATTGAGAAGCGAGCAACCAAGAAATGAATAATCTCATAAGCAATTATTAAGCATAATTAACACTGAATAATGCACCACAAGTAGGATATAATTTTCATTGCAGGATTATTGACTTTCGTGCATGCATAGGGAATCACAAACCTTACCACCAATATTCTTACTAGAGCGCAATTACTCACCAACATGACTCACATATCACATCACCATATCTCAAAACTATTATTAAGAATCAAGTTTATTTTGTCCAATGATCTTCATGACATATATTTTCTTCTTTCTTTATCCTTCTTGCATATCTATCACTTTGGAACTAATTTTCATATGTTGCTTTTCATAAGCTCAAACAAATATAAGTGAAGATCATGAGCATAACATATTTTATTTCTCTCAAAATAATTTAAGGGAAGAAAGAGAGAATTTCTTCAAAATTTTACTAACTCTCAAATAAATCTAAGGGAAGCAAGAGAGCATTTCTTCAAAACTACTAAGCACACCGTGCTCAAAAAGATATAAGTGAAGCACTAGAGCAAGTCCATTGCTCATAAAAATTTAAGTGAAGCATAGAGAGCCATTCTAACAAGTCATGACATAATTTTGGCTCTCTAAAATAGGTGTGTCCAGCAAGTATTGATGAATTAAAAAACAAAATAAAACAATCAAAGACACATATCATACAAGACGCTCCAAGCAAAACACATATCATGTGACAAATAAAAATATAGTCTCGAGTAAAATACCGATGGTCGTTAGAAGAAAGAGGGGATGCCACTCAGGGGCATCCCCAAGCTTAGTTAATTGCTCATTCTTGGATAATAGCTTGGGATGCCGGGGCATCCCCAAGCTTAGGCTCTTCTATCCTTCTTTCATCCATCATAAGATAACCCAAAACTTGAAAACTTCAATCACACAAAACTCAACAAAACCCTTGTGAGATCCATTAGTAAAAGAAAGCAAACCACTACTATAAGTTCTGTGTCAACCAATTATTATTTTGTTTTTGTATTATATCTACTGTATTCCAACTTTTCTATGGCAAAAAATCATCAAAGAAAACCATAGAGCCATCAAAATAAGCACACAATACAAAGAAAACAGAATCTGTCAAAACAGAACAGTCTGTAGTAATCTGTAACTTTAGAATACTTATTTAAATCCATAAATTCTACCAAATTAGGAAGACCAGAATAATTTGTATATTAATCTTCTGCAAAAAGAATCAGGGAAAAATCTATTTTCTGTGATTTATAATAATTATTTTCGTGAGCACAAAGTTTCTGTCTTTTTCAGCAAGATCAAACAACTATCACCCCGGAAGATCCTAAAGGATTTACTTGGCACAAACACTAATTTAAACACAAAAAACACAATCATAACAGTAGCATAATTGTGCTAACACTCAAGAACAGAAAACAAAAGGCAAAATAAATTTTATTCATTGGGTTGCCTCCCAACAAGCGCTATCGTTTTACGCCCTTAGCTATGCATAAAGCAAGGATATAAGTTTTGTCATCTTTGTCCAACTCTTCAATCAAACACTTAGAATTCTTCAAAGACTTAGCAAAAAGACCTTCAATAGAAGTACTGCTCGGAGTAAATTTAAATATTTCACTCTTACAAAAAGGATCTCTTATCATTTCAATAAAATCCAGATGGATGCTAATCATCTGAAGGTCTCGTTTATCATTATTACTAGAAGATGCACCCTTGTTCCTAGATTTCTTATTCTTTATAGTAGTTTCCTCAACAATTTTAGTGGTAGTAAAAACCGTGCTTAGATTACTAAAGGTTTCTTCCAATTTATCGATCCGAGACGGATTTTTTCTATTCTATCATGAATTAAGGTACCCCCTCTCTTTTAACAACTTAAAAATATCGCCCGCTTTTGACCCAAGATTAGTAGAAAAATTATGCATATTTTTGTATATAATTTCCATATGATCTTCAGTTAGCATTTTCTTTTCAATAGCATCTAGTCTTTCCATAACATGCTCAAGAGTCAAAATGGCAATTTTCCCCGTGGGGGCGGGTATCCGTGGGGATTTACCCGCTAAGAAGCGGTGATGGGGATCAAAATCCCCCCATGGGTATAACGGGGCGGGTACCCGAGAAGCTAGCGGGGCGGGGATGGGGGGCAAACTGGCTCCATGGAGGCTCCATGGATACCCGGGACCCCACCTGTCAGTCAAACATCCAAGTGTATATATAAAGAAGAAACCATAACCAGCTCACCTCTCCACTCCTTTCCTCCCCATTCCTCCGACTAGCAGCCGCAGCCACCTCTCCCCATTACCCTGATCTGGCCGCCTCCTCTCCCCATCACCAGATCCACCAGACCACCACCACTGGCGGCGGGCCGTGGGCGGCACCGGCCAGCGCGGCAGCGCCTCATCCGGCCGCCCTTCCCCATCCGGGCGCCTCATCCGCCTCTCCCCATTGACCTGCTCCTCGCCTGCTCGCGACGTCGCCTCGTCCTCCTTCGCATCAAGGCACCGGCCAGCAGTCCGGCACCTCATCAGCTCCTCGCCTCCTCGCGACCCCGCCTCCTCAACTCCTCCTTCACCTCAAGGCCGGGCAAGGCGGCTGCAAAGTGCAGGACAATAGGAACAGGATGGTGGGGGTGGCAATGGCAAGTGCTCCTCTTCCCCATCCCAGGTGACCGACGGCTTCTGCATCGACCCAAGACTCCAAGAGGCCGAGGCCATCAGGGTAAGCAGCTGAAACTTTCTGTTCTTGTAGTTGTTACTTGTTAGTTCTTGTTGTTGCATCTTGAACTTGCTGTTGAATAGGATCTTGTAGTGGACTAGTGGTTAGTTGTAGTGGACTTGCTGTTGTAGTGGACTTGGTGTTGTTAGAACTTGTTGTTGCATCTGTTGAATGTGTAGGATCTTGCTATTTTTTGGTCAGTCATGAGTGGGTTATCTAACCATATGTCAAAATTGTGTAAATATCTAACAGTCCACACACATTCATTATATGTGATCCTTTTATATTTATCAATTATATGTGATCCTTTTATATTTATTCCAGCAGGTTTGTATATGTACCAGCACCTATCTTGTATGTCAAAATTGTGTAAATATCTAGTAGTAACATTCCTGATTATTGTGTTTCTTATCTATGTCAGGTTCATGTGCCTTTGTTCCTGACCGCGACGACGACCGGCAAGCGGCAACTCGCACCTGTTTCTCCACCTCAAGCAAATCTGCATCGACCCGAACCCGAGACCATCAAGGTGAGCAGCACAATAATATGTCAGGTTTAGGTGAATATTTTGAGCAAGATGAGCCACTTCGTGTGAAGAGAAAGACCATATCTATGGTTTGGAATGAGTTCAATAGGGTTCTTGTTGAGGAAAAATGGAAGGCTGAATGTGTATGGTGTCACGGGCTATTTTGTGGAGATCCAAAGTATGGAAGCTCACATCTGCATGCTCATTTAGCAAGATGTGCTTCTAGGCAGGCCAATGGTAATTTGCCATCCTCAACCATCATCTTCTTCTTTAATCTTAAGTAATGTTTCCACTTGCCAATGGTAGCTTACTAATGTTTTGGGGGATGGTATTGAGAGGGTGCGGGATAGTGTGGGGTTTTGGTCAGCAACTCCAAAAAGACATGAGAAGTTCGAAAAAACTTGTCGCTTGATGAACATTGAGTACTCTAGGAGGCTGAACCTTGATTGTAAAACTAGGTGGAACTCCACATACATAATGCTTAGTATTGTTGTGCTGTATAGGGATGTTTTTGATCGTCTTAGTCTGCGTGAAAGGCTTTTTAATTGTTGTCCAACAACTGCTGATTGGGATTTTGCCAAAGAGATGATTGTTAGGCTCAAATTATTCTACGATGTCACTACCTTATGGTCAGGAACTAGTTATGTTACAGCAAATATGTTCTTCCCTAAGGTTTGTGGTATTAAGTTGGCAATTCGCAAGTGGACTACACCTGATTATGAGCTGTTGCAAGATATGCCCGATGGGATGAAAAAGAAGTCTGAACTGATGCAAAAAATGTCCGAGGAGATGAAAAAGAAGTTTCAGAAGTATTGGACAGATATCCATGGTCTGATGGCTATTGCCACTGTTCTTGACCCAAGGTACAAACTCCATATGGTGCAGGCTTTGTATGGTCCTCTCTATGGACCTGAGGCTGCAATTCAAGAGGTTGCGCGCATGAAGCAATTGCTCCGTGAACTGTTGGTTCAATACCAAGATGCCTCTTCTGCGGGAACATCAAATGTTGCTAGTGCTACACAGCCCACTGCTTCAGCTTCACAGGAAGAAGTTTTTGACATATTTGAACAGTACATGTCTTCACAACCTACTGCTTCATCTTTGTTGGTTCATACAGAGCTTGACATGTATTTAGAAGAGCCAACCTTGCCAAGAACATCAGATTTTGATATCATCAATTGGTGGAAGTTTGGGGGGATAAAATATCCAACTCTACAGCTTATTGCTCATGACATCTTGCCTATTCCGGTCACAACGGTAGCATCGGAATCTGCATTCTCTACAAGTGGTAGAATCCTTAGCCCTCATCGTAGTAGGCTCGCACCAAAGATGGTTGAAGCTATAATGTGTATGCAGGATTGGTCTAATGCTGACATGCTAGGTAAGACAACTCAAATGTTGCTCTTTTGCTCCTATTCTACTTCTGTTTTGTTGTTGCTACACTATTTTTTTTCTTGCTTAGATAATTTACTAGAATATATACCTAAATCAGTTACACTACTACCATCTAATATTACATTGCTTGCAATTTTAGGTGAGAACAATTTGTCACTCTCTACTGAGTTTCAAACTTGTCTAGACGATGATGATGAACCAATGGTAACTTGACATTCTCAACTTTTATATTATGTCTTGATTTCGCAACTTTCATTTGCAACTTTCAATCTTAAGTCTTGATTTCATGCAACTTTCTAAATTATCTTGTGTCATTTCCATGATCAGGATGAGGAACTCTCCACTTGCAATAACTATTAGGCTTGCTGCTTGCGGCTTGCCTCCATGGAGTCAAGAATGAAAAAAATGGAGGACCGAGGAGCTACTGTGATGGGGTCTTCAAGTCTTCATTTCATTTATTCTGCTTACCATGCTTGTGTTGTGTTAAGAATTAGAACTTTTGGCTTGTAATCATACTAAGTATTCTCGTCATTTGTGCCAATCGTACTTCTAGCTTATCAATTATGTGGTTAGACTTGAGTTGAGATGATTGAATCTATCAAACTTATGTGGTCAAAATTATTGTGTTTGTGCTGCTAATTTACTGTTGTGTAATGTGTTTGTCCTTCTGTATTGTTGTTTTGTTATGCCAAAATTATTGTTGTTTTGTTATGCCAAAATTATTGTTGTGCTGCCAAAATTATTTTGGTTTGTTATGCCAATGTACTGCTGTTTTGTTGCTATAATGGATGATTGAATCTGTCCAAAAATATTGTGGTTTGTGCAATTGTGCTCCTCTTTTATTGTTGTTTTGCTGTTGTTGGTCTCCGTGGGGATCCCCATGGGGATCGGGTACCCGTTGTTAGTGGGGATGGGGATTGTCCCCCCCCCCCCCGCCAAGGTTGGTGGGGCTAGCGGGGACGGGTATTAGCGGGGATCGGGGCGGGGATGATGGCATGTCCCCCGGTGATCCCCGTCCCCGTTGCCATTTTGACTCAAGAGTCAAAAAAAATTCATTAACCATGAGGTGGTGAGCCTACTAAATTTCCCATAGCATTAAGAGCATCAAAAGGAGGACTCATTAAGAAATTTCCACCGGTAATCGTATCAAGGACGAATCTATACCAAGTGGTGATGCCAACATAAAAACAACGCAAAAGCACAACGGTAGATTGCTTACGGATAGATCTATTATGAGCATTGCAAATTCTATACCAAGCATCTTTTAGATTTTCTCCTCCTCTTTGTTTAAAGTTGAGGACCTCGTCCTCGGGAGCGCAAGCAATAGAGGAAGAACTATCCATACCATCAAACAAGGATGCACGCAAAAACAGATCTGGCAAGAAAAACGGCGAATGAAAAAGAGAGGCGAACAAAATGGCCATTTTTTTGTGAAGTGGGAGAGGGGGAAATGAGAGGCGAATAATGTAAATTGCAAGGAGATGAGATTTGTGATTAGGAACCTGGTTATGTTGAAGATCCTCCCCGACAACGGCACCATAAATTCCTTTTGATGTCGCTTGAAGCTACGTCGGTATTTCCCCAAAGAGGACGGATGATGTAGCATAGCGGTGGTAGGTATTTCCCTTAGATATGAAACCAAGGTTATCGAACCAGTAGGAGAACCAAGCAACACAATGTAAACAGCCCCTGCACAAAAAGAACAACACCTCGCAACCCGACGTGTTAAAGGGGTTGTCAATCCCTTTCGGGGTACGGCGCCTCAAGATAGGCAAATGACGTGAGGTAAATTTGTAAATGGGATAAAGAGATCGCGGAACAAATAAATTGCAGCAAGGTATTTTTGTATTTTTTTAGT
This sequence comes from Triticum aestivum, assembly GCF_018294505.1. Lineage (NCBI taxonomy): Eukaryota > Viridiplantae > Streptophyta > Magnoliopsida > Poales > Poaceae > Triticum > Triticum aestivum. Next base: position 542,162,631 of record NC_057798.1, read on the forward strand.
TTAATAGATTTGAAAATAAACACAAGGAAAAAGTAGATCACAAGGCAAATATATGAGAAAGAAGACCTGGGGGCCGTACGTTTCACTAGTGGCTTCTCTTGAGAAAAATAGCAAACGGTGGGTGAACAAATTACTGTTGGGCAATTGATAGAACTTCAAATAATCATGAAGATATCCAGGCAATGATCATTACATAGGCATCATGTCCAAGATTAGTAGACCGACTCCTGCCTGCATCTACTACTATTACTCCACACATCGACTGTTATCCAGCATGCATGTAGTGTATTAAGTTCATGGAAAATGGAGTAACGCAATAAGAATGATGACATGATGTAGACAAGATCTGTTTATCTATGCGCAGATATGCATCCCGTCTTTTTATCCTTAGTAGCAACGATACATATGTGTCGGTTCCCTTTCTGTCACTGGGATCAAGCACCGTAAGATCGAACCCACTATCAGGCACCTCTTCCCATTGCAAGATAAATAGATCAAGTTGGCCAAACAAAACCCAAATATCGGAGAAGAAATACGAGGCAATAAGAGATCACGCATATAAGAGATCAAAGAACTCAAATAACTTTCATGGATATAAAAAGATATAACTGATCATAAAGTCGAAGTTCATCAGATCCCAACAAACACACCACCAAAAGACTTACATCATATGGATCTCCAAGAGACCATTGTATTGATAATCAAGAGAGAGATGAAGCCATCTAGCTACTAACTACGGACCTGAAGGTCTACAAAGAACTACTCACGCATCATCGGAGAGGCACCAATGGAAGTGGTGAACCCCTCCGTGATGGTGTCTAGATTGGATCTGGTGGTTCTGGACTCTACGGCGGCTGGATGAAAATTTCGTCGACTCCCGTAGGATTTCTGGAATATTGGGGTATTTATAGAGCAAAGAGTCGGTCCAGGGGGCACCCGAGGTGGGCACAACCCACCAGGGCGCGCCTGAGCCTACTGGCACGCCCTAGTGGGTTGTCCCCTCCTCAGGACTCCCCCCAGGTGCAACCAGGGCCCGTTGTGTTCCTTCTGGCCCATAAAAAATCATCGTAAATTGGCGTGGCATTTGGACTCCATCGATATAGATTTCCTACGATGTAAAAAACATGCAGGAAACAGCAACTGGCACTTGGCACTATGTCAATAGGTTAGTACCAAAAAATGATATAAAATGACTATAGAACATCCAAGATTGATAATAAAACAGCATGGAATAATCAAAAGTTATAGATATGTTAGAGACGTATCAGACCCGTCCTCTTTTACGCTTGGGGAGCCATTGGCCAAATCTTCTGGATCAAGATCTGTTGGCCACACCTTTGCCCAGGTTAACACAATGAATTGCACCGGCTCTAGCAGCTAATCGCTTCAGATCCTCAACCATTTGGGGCAGCACAGACAGCTTTTCCAGCGTGTCTTTGATGAGGGTTGGTGGTTATTTTTTTATGAGAGGCAGCAGAAATAGCTCGTTGTGCACCAGTGTACAATTGCTCTATAAGAGTATAGGCGGCTTTCAGCTTCATGCGCATGTCTGAGCCAAGATGGGCGATTCTAGAGCCTGCATTACCAAATAAATTGATAAGCTGGATGAATGATTATTCTACTACATTTATGGTGACAGATTGAGATAATATTACTTACCAAAGACGGCGGCTGTCATGGTATTAATTTGATGCTTTAAGCCGGAAAGATCCTCAACCACCGGCTTAAGGGCCGCCTCTGCTTCTTCTGCTCTTTTCGACAGAGATGTTTTCTCAGTTTCTCAGCTTGTCTTGTCAGCCTTGAAGTCCTTTTTCAACTTCTCCATCTCTTCCAAGGCGGTTGTCAATTCTGATTTGGCCTTGGAAGTTTCAGATTGTTGAGACTTGATATTTTACTCAAGGTCGGCGACTTGGGATTCTTTTGCATTGAGTTCAGCCTGTAGTATGCAAACGACAGGCGCTATTACAATTTTGTTTAAAGTCCCAAGTACAAGTATTTCACTTGGCACTTGGGGGCTAATGCACATTGCTCTTTTTGAAGGCAATTCTATGATGACCTGGCTACACTATTATGACTGTAGCCGACTAATGGGGGCTATGATACGTCTCCAACGTATCTATAAGTTTTGATTGTTCCATGCTATTATATTACCCGTTTTGGATGTTTATGGGCTTTATTATACACTTTTATATTATTTTTGGGACTAACCTATTAACCGGAGGCCCAGCCCAAATTGTTGTTTTCTTGCCTATTTTAGTGTTTCGAAGAAAAGAAATATCAAACGGAGTCCAAACGGAATGAAACCTTCGAGGGAGTTATTTTTGGAACAGAAGTAATCCAGAAGACTTGGAGTAGACGTCAGGGAAGCTTCAAGGTGACCACGAGGGTCTAGGGCGCGCCCCCCACCCTCGTGGCTCCACTAACCGACTTCTTTCGCCTATATATATCCATATACCCTAAAAACACCGGGGAGCACAATATATCGGGAGTTCCTCCGCCGCAAGCCTCTGTAGCCACCAAAAACCAATCGAGACCCTGTTCCGGCACCCTGCCGGAGGGGGGATCCCTCACTGATGGCCATCTTCATCATCCTGGCGCTCTCCATGACAAGTAGGGAGTAGTTCACCCTTGGGGCTGAGGGTATGTACCAGTAGCTATGTGTTTGATCTCTCTCTCTCTCTCTCTCGTGTTCTTGAGGTGATACGATCTTGATGTATCGCGAGCTTTGCTATTATAGTTGGATCTTATGATGTTTCTCCCCCTCTACTCTCTTGTGATGAACTGAGTTTTCCCTTTGAAGTTATCTTGTCGGATTGAGTCTTTAAGGAGTTGAGAACACTTGATGTATGTCTTGCCATGCTTATCTATCGTGACAATGGGATATTCACATGATATACTTGATGTATGTTTTAGTGATCAACTTGTGGGTTTAGTGAACTTATGCATAGAGGTTGGCACACGTTTTCTTCTTGACTCTCCGATAGAAACTTTGGGGCACTCTTTGAAGTACTTTGTGTTGGTTGAATAGATGAATCTGAGATTGTGTGATGCATATCGTATAATCATGCCCACGGATACTTGAGGTGACATTAGGGTTTTGGTTGATTTATATCTTAAGGTGTTATTCTAGTACGAACTCTATGATAGATCAAACGAAAAGAATAGCTTCGTGTTATTTTACTACGGACTCTTGAATAGATCGATCAGAAAGGATAACTTTGAGGTGGTTTCGTACCGTACAATAATCTCTTCATTTGTTTGCCGGTATTAGTGACTTTGGAGTGACTCTTTGTTGCATGTTGAGGGATAGTTATATGATCCAGTTATGTTATTATTGTTGAGAGAACTTGCACTAGTGAAAGTATGAACCTTAGGCCTTGTTTCCTAGCATTGCAATACCTTTTACGCTCACTTTTACCACGTGTTACCTTGCTGTTTTTATATTTTCAGATTACAAAAACCTATATCTATCATCCATATTGCACTTGTATCACCATCTCTTCGCCGAACTAGTGCACCCATACAATTTAACATTGTATTGGGTGTGTTGGGGACACAAGAGACTCTTTGTTATTTGGTTGTAGGGTTGTTTGAGAGAGACCATCTTCATCCTACGCCTCCCACGGATTAATAAACCTTAGGTCATCCACTTGAGGGAAATTTGCTACTGTCCTACAAACCTCTGCACTTGGAGGCCCAACAACGTCTACAAGAAGAAGGTTGCACAGTAGACATCAAGCTCTTTTCTGGCGTCATTGCCAGGGAGGTGAGTGCTTTAAGGTATATCTTTAGATCTTGTAATCGAATCTTTTTGTTTCTTGTTTTATCACTAGTTTAGTTTATAAAAGAAAACTACAAAAAAATGGAATTGAGTTTGCCTCATACGCTTCATCTTTTTAATATCTTTCGTGAGAATGATGGAAAGGAAAATTGTGCTCAAGTGCTAGAAGAAGAAGTCTATAAAATGTTTGGCACTAAATATTTGAATGATGAACATGATTGCAATGTTTTTAGTATGAACTCTTTGAATATCCATAGTACTAATGATTATTGCAGTAGTCATGATGAAAATGTCTCTTATAAGCATGTCAACTTTGGTGGAGTGCAAAGAGTTTGCAAGTACACACCAAATAGGAAAGATAGATTGTGCAAGAGGCATGAGTATTTAGAAACTAAATGGTCGCAAGAAAGGCTAGATGTTTGTGCTGAAAATTTAAAATTTCTTTGCCATCCTTGTGAACTTTGCAATGAACGTGATCATTTAAATCCCCAATGCAAATTGTTCCATGACCGTATCGAGTCCAAAAATTGTGATGACTTGATTTCCCTTGCACATCATAATGAACTTAGTTTGCTTTTGGGTTATGAAGAAATAAAACGTCTAACTAAATATATGCTAGAATTTGTCCTTGATAAAGTTCTTGATTTTGATCTAGAAGAAATTTTTATGTATTGTGCGGTGAATTGCATTGAAAATCCTTATATTGCCAATTACATAAAGAAAAGAAAACAAATAGAAGATGAAGAGAATACTAATTAAAGGGAAGAGACTTCCCAATATCCTCCTATTATTTCTTATGATGAATCAGGTAACGAGGAGGAGCTTTCTATTCAACCAATCTCATTAATAAGGAGCTCAAAAAAGAGGGTTAAACCCACACATGATGTGAAGAAGAAAAATAAAAGATGGAGAAGCAAAGGTAGAAAGGTATCCATCTCAAATGATGTTGCTCCTATTACTCATTGTGATGATGATAATTGTTATACTATTGGTGCTATCCATACTATTAATGATGAGAGTGATTTTGCTTATGATATGAAAAGGCCCAAGCTTGGGGATGCTATGTTTGATGAGAATGACAGGTTTGAGAATATATTTTCTGCAATTAATGTTTGTCCCAAGATTGGGGATGCCACGTTTAATGAAGATGGTATTTTTAGCCTCCCAAGTTTCGATGAGCAAATTTACTATGATGATAGCATGCCTCCTATTTATGATGGTTATATTGATGAAAGTGGGTTTGGAAGAGTGTCAACTTTAGGAAGTAATGATCCCACTATTTTGGAGGGTGTTGAATCTTATAATATTTATGAAAGTGGATTTGGAGAGGTCATGACCGCATTTAGTGATGAATCTACTATTTTGGAAGATGTTTCAATTGATTATGATGAGAACAAAGTTGCTACTTATGATGATTATTGTGATGAAACTTATGCTATAAAAATTAGTGATGATTATATTTATAAAACTTGTCATGATTATGATTAACCTTTTTCTGAACATTACTCTTTTAATATGGAACCAATTTATAGTATTCGAGTCTCTTATGATACTCCCACTATCCCGAATGAGAAGAATTTTGCTTATGTGGAGAGTAATAAATTTTCTATGCTTGTAGATCATGAAAAGAATGCTTTATGTGATGGTTATATTGTTGAATTCATTCATTATGCTACTGAAAATTATTATGAGGGAGGAATATATGCTTGTAGGAATTGCAATAATATCAAGTTTCCTCTCTATGTGCTTAAAATCTTGAAGTTATGCTTGTTTTGCCTTCCTATGCTAGTTGATTATTGTTCCCATAAGTTGTTTGCTCACAAAATCCCTATGCATAGGAAGTGTGTTAGAATTAAATGTGTTATTCATATTCTTCATGATGCTCTCTTTATGTTTCAATCCTTATCCTTTATGTGAGCATCATTGAAATCATCATGCCTAGCTAGGGGCATTAAACGTTAACGCTTGTTGGGAGGCAACCCAATTTTATTTTTGTTCTTTAATTTTGCTCCTATTTAGTAATAAATATTTCATCTCCTCTCTTTAGATGTGGTTTTATGTTTAATTAGTGTTTTTGCGAAGTAGAACCTTTGGGAAGACTTGGGTGAAGTCTTTATGATCTTGCTGTAAAAAACAGAAACTTTAGCGCTCACGAGATTAGTGGCCATTTTTTACTGGAGAGTGATTTTAGGTTGAATCTTTTTGTAGATGATTAATAGGCAAATTCCTCAGGTCCACCAATTTATTTAAGAATTTTTGGAGTTACAGAAGTATTCGAATGATACAGATTACTACAGACTGTTCTGTTTTTGACAGATTCTGTTTTCTATGTGTTGTTTGCTTATTTTGATAAACCTATGAGTAGTATCGGAGGGTATGAACCATAGAGAAGTTGGAATACAGTAGATATTACACCAATATGAATTTATAATGAGTTCACAACAGTACCTAAGTGGTGATTTATTTTCTAGTACTAACGGAGCTTACGAGTTTTCTGTTGAGTTTTGTGTTGTGAAGTTTTCAAGTTTTGGGTAAAGATTCGATGGACTATGGAATAAGGAGTGGCAAGAGCCTAAGCTTGGGGATGCCCAAGGCACCCCAAGGTAATATTCAAGGACAACCAAGAGCCTAAGCTTGGGGATGCCCCGGAAGGCATCCCCTCTTTCGTCTTCGTCTATTGGTAACTTTACTTGGAGCTATATTTTTATTCACCACATGATATGTGTTTTGCTTGGAGAGTCTTGTATGATATGAGTCTTCGATTTTTAGTATACAACAATAATCCTTGCTGTACACACCTTTTGGGAGAGACACACATGATTCAGAATTTATTAGAATACTCTTTGTGCTTCACTTATATCTTTTGAGCTAGACAATCTTTCTCTAGTGCTTCACTTATATCTTTTTAGAGCACGGCGGTGGTTTTATTTTGAAGAAATAGATGAACTCTCATGCTTCACTTATATTATTTTGAGAGTCTTTTAGAACATCATGGTAATTTGCTTTGAACTTTCACATAAAGTGCATTGAATACTATGAGAAGTTTGATTCTTTATGATTGTTTTGAGACATGAGGATGGTGATATTAGAGTCATGCTAGTTGAGTAATTGTGAATTTGAGAAATACTTGTGTTGGAGTTTGCAAGTCCCGTAGCATGCACGTATGGTAACCGTTTTGTAACAAATTTGAAGCATGAGGTATTTCTTTGATTGTCATCCTTTGTGTGGAGGTCGGGATCGCGCGATGGTTAACTCCTACCAACCCTTCCCCTAGGAGCATGCGTGTGGTGCTTGGTTTTGATGACTTGTAGATTTTTGCAATAAGTATGTGAGTTCTTTATGACTAATGTTGATTCCATGGATTATACGCACTCTCACCTTTCCATCATTGCTAGCCTCTTCGGTACCGTGCATTGCCCTTTCTCACCTTGAGAGTTGGTGCAAACTTCGCCGGTGCATCCAAACCCCGTGATATCATACGCTCTATCACACATAAACCTCCATATATCTTCCTCAAAACAGCCACCATAAATACCTATTATGGCATTTCCATAGCCATTTCGAGATATATTGCCATGCAACTTTCCACTGCTTCATTTATTATGACACGTTTCATCATTGTTATATTGCCTTGCATGATCATGTAGTTGACATCGCATTTGTGGCAAAGCCACCATGCATAATCTTTCATACATGTCACTCTTGATTCATTGCCCATCCCAGTACACCGCTGGAGGCAATCATATAGAGTCATATTTTGTTCTAGTATCGAGTTGTAATCTATGAGTTGTAAATAAATAGAAGTGTGATGATCATCATTATTAGAGCATTGAGTCTTTAAAAAAGGGAAGGACAAATAAAAAAGAAGAGAAAGGACAAATAAAAAAGGCCCCAAAAAGAAAAAAAAAGGGGGGGACAATGTTACTATCCTTTTCCACACTTGTGCTTCAAAGCAGCACCATGACCTTTATGATAGAGAGTCTCTTATCTTGTCACTTTCATATACTAGTGGGAATTTTTCATTATAGAACTTGGCTTTTATATTCCAATGATGGGCTTCCTCAAAATGCCCCAGGTCTTCGTGAGCAAGCAAGTTGGATGCACACCACTTAGTTTCTTTTGTTGAGGTTTCATACATTTATAGCTCTAGTGCATCTATTGCATGGCAATCCCTACTCCTCATGTTGACATCAGTTGATGGGCATCTCCATAGCCCGTTGATTAGCCTTGTCAATGTGGGACTTTCTCCTTTTTTGTCTTCTCCACACAAACCCCATCATCACACTCTATTCCACCTATAGTGCTATATCCATGGCCCACGCTCATGTATTGCGTGAAAATTGAAAAATTTTGAAAAGGCTAAAGCATGAAACAATGGCTTGGCTGAAACCGAGGTTGTGCATGATTTGGATATTTTGTGTGACAAAGATGGAGCATAGCCAAACTATATGATTTTGTAGGGATGAACTTTCTTTGGCCATGCTATTTTGAGAAGACATAATTGCTTTGTTGGTATGCTTGAAGTATTATTATTTTTATGTCAATATTAAACTTTTGTCTTGAATCTTATGGATCTGAATATCTTGCCACAATAAAGAAAATTACATTGATAAATATGCTAGGTAGCATTCCACATCAAAAATTCTGTTTTTATCATTTAACTACTCGAGGACGAGCAGGAATTAAGCTTGGGGATGCTTGATACGTCTCCAACGTATGTATAATGTTTTAATGTTCCATGCTATTATATTACCTGTTTTGGATGTTTATGGGCTTTATTATACACTTTTATATTATTTTTGGGACTAACCAATTAACCGGAGGCCCAGCCCAAATTGTTGTTTTCTTGCCTATTTCAGTGTTTCGAAGAAAAGGAATATCAAATGGAGTCCAAACGGAATGAAACCTTTGGGAGAGTTATTTTTGGAACGGAAGCAATCCAAGAGACTTGGAGTAGACATCAGGGAAGCTTTGAGGTGGCCACGAGGGTCTAGGGCACGCCCTACCCCCTGAGCACCCCCCCACCCTCGTGGGCCCCTTGTGGCTCCCTTCACCGACTTCTTTCGCCTATATATATCCATATACCCTAAAAACATCGAGGATCACAATAGATCGGGAGGTCCGCCACCGCAAGCCTCTGCAGCCATCAAAAACCAATCGGGACCCTGTTCCGGCACCCTGCCGGAGGGGGACCCTCACTGGTGGCCATCTTCATCATCCCGGCGCTCTCCATGACAAGGAGGGAGTAGTTCACCCTCGGGGATGAGGGTATGTACCAGTAGCTATGTGTTTGATCTCTCTCTCTCTCTCTCTCTCGTGTTCTTGAGGTGATACGATCTTGATGTATCGCGAGCTTTGCTATTATAGTTGGATCTTATGATGTTTCTCCCCCTCTACTCTCTTGTGATGAATTGAGTTTTCCCTTTGAAGTTATCTTGTCGGATTGAGTCTTTAAGGATTTGAGAACACTTGATGTATGTCTTGCAGTGCTTATCTGTGGTGACAATGGGATATTCACGTGATCTACTTGATGTATGTTTTGGTGATCAACTTGCGGGTTCAGTGAACTTATGCATAGAGGTTGGCACACATTTTCGTCTTGGCTCTCCGGTAGAAACTTTGGGGTACTCTTTGAAGTACTTTGTGTTGGTTGAATAGATGAATCTGAGATTGTGTGATGCATGTCGTATAATCATGCCCACGGATACTTGAGGTGACATTGGAGTATCTAGGTGACATTAGGGTTTTGGTTGATTTGTATCTTAAGGTGTTATTCTAGTACAAACTCTATGATAGATCGAACAGAAAGAATAGCTTTGTGTTATTTTACTACGGACTCTTGAATAGATCGATCAGAAAGGATAACTTTGAGGTGGTTTCATACCCTACAATAATCTCTTCGTTTGTTCTCTGCTATTAGTGACTTTGGAGTGACTCTTTGTTGCATGTTGAGGGATAGTTATATGATCCAGTTATGTTATTATTGTTGAGAGAACTTTCACTAGTGAAATTATGAACCTTAGGCCTTGTTTCCTAGCATTGCAATTCCGTTTACGCTCACTTTTACCGCTTGTTACCTTGCTGTTTTTATATTTTCATATTACAAAAACTTATATCTACCATCCATATTGCACTTGTATCACCATCTCTTTGCCGAACTAGTGTACCTATACAATTGACCATTGTATTGGGTGTGTTGGGGACACAAGAGACTCTTTGTTATTTGGTTGCAGAGTTGTTTGAGAGAGACCATCTTCATCCTACGCCTCCCACGGATTGATAAACCTTAGGTCATCCACTTGAGGGAAATTTGCTACTGTCCTAGAAACCTCTGCACTTGGAGGCCCAACAACGTCTACAAGGAGAAGGTTGTGTAGTAGACATCAGGCTACATACTTGGATTTTATTGACAGTTATGGTGATAAGTCCCGGCTTATCTATGTTGATTAAGCCGGCCCTTGGGGGCTACAAATACAAAGTTGCTCACTACTATTTGAAGTTCCGGCTTATCTTGACAGCTTAAGCCGGCCCTTTGGGGCTACTTGTTTGGTCTACATATCTATAAGGTTATCTCAAGTCTACAGTACATTCAATTCTATCGTATCCAGTAGACTTGGAGGCTGATAGAGTACATTTATATGAAGAAGGCTGTAGCGTTTACCTCAAAACGTTCCTTCATCAGATTAACTAAGCCGGCTTCAAAGTCACGGCTTGTGTGTAGATGGTTCAGATACCCAGAGTGGATCTCTTGAGCACTATATTGGGCATAGCTCTCTAAATTCACCGACCATTTGCTTTTGTCAGCAAAGGATAATTCTTCTTCTTTAGCACTGTGCTTTGACAAGACAGGGGTTTGCCCAGCGCCTTGTAACCAAGTCCAGTAACGACAACATCATCAGGATTTTCTTCAGTAGGCATGATGGGACTTGGCGGCTTGGTAGTGGTTGAGTCAACATCCATATGACCGATGGTGACGTTATGTTGTTCTGGTGGCAGGTCATCATTGGTGGCCTCAGCAGCTTGGAGAGAAGTTTCTGTTGATTGCTTCTCCGGTTCATTAAGGGTTTTAACTGTTTTGGTCACCTTCAACTTTTTGCTGGGCTTTGCCATAGCCCTGAAAATAAAGCACAAGATGGGATTAATATGACAATTGAGTACATGATTGAAAGCATTACCCAGGCACGATCTTGAAGACTGGTATGTGAGTCCCCGTTGAGTCACCGGAGGAGGAATGAGATGTTACCTGGTAATTTGAGTCGGAAGGATTAAGAGGTTGTCGAAAAAGACCCGTCTTGGGATAATCTAAGTCGAAAATTGGTGAAACCTCTGGACGATGCTTGCGAGGAGCTGGTGTGTTCGGTAAGCTGGAGGAGAGAATCCCGCCTCCGCTATTTCGGGTCGTGCGGCGAGCTTCATGTTGCTGCTTCTTCAAAATAAAGTTGGGATCCAAATAAGCTAAAGGATGAGAAAACCTTACTTTCTGGCTTGCTTGTCGAGTTTTCTATTTCGGCAGAGGTTCTGAGCTGGAGGAAAGAACAATTACCTCTTCATCATCTGCACGGCTGGCCTCCGCGTCATCCTGATAATGGTCATTGTCAATGAGATGTAAAAAAATGAGCCAATAGAGTCAAGTTCTACCTCCGACTCATCATCAGTCATCCAAGTTAAATAACTCGGAGGGGTTGGTCTTCTTGGCAGGCTTTTTCTAAGCCTTATTCTTCATCCTGGTCGTCTTGGTCGGCTTGTCCTCCAGCTTCTTATCCAAAAAGGAGAATCGGCCTATGGAAGTCAGGTGATTATAAGAGGGCGGTTTAAATGAAAATATGATTTAACTGAAAATTGTGTACAAAACTTACAGCTGGCGGCTTATTGAGAGTGCAGAAAGGATTTAATCCGGTTTTGCTGCAATTTGCCAAGCTCTCGTTCAATAGAGTCTATGTCATATTATTGATATCCTCATCAGTCAATTGAATCTGGCAGTGGCATTGTGGATCTTTTAAGTCACCAGTGTACTCACATATTAAGCCAGGGCGGCATGTTAACGGCATAACTCTCCAAGCGACCCAACACCGAACTAGATCGATTCCGGTCAAGCCGTTGGCCATTAAGGCTCGGATCTTTGAAAAGACGAGCATATATTTTTTCTGTTCCGCTGCGCTGATGCGATATGGAAGAGGATGTCTGTTGCTAAGTCGGTTGACACAATAACCCGGTAGAGGGTTTTCCCCTCCAAGAGAAGTGTCTTGGTAGTAAAACCAAGTTTGGTTCCAGTCTTTGGGGTGACTGGGCAGTTTGGCGGATGGGAAAGTGGCTTCTTTCCGTCTTTGAATCAAAATACCACCTAATTCTAGACTGGGCCCGTCTGTGAATTCGGTCTGCCGGTTCAAGTAATACAATCCTCTGAATAATGCTACAGTGGGCTCCTATTGAAGGTACACCTCGCGGAACACTTGAAAGTTACAGATGTTTGAAATGGAATTTGGCCCAATATCTTGAGGATGGAGCTAGAAAAAATGTACCACATCGCGGAAGAATTTTGAGCCGGGAGGGCTAAAACCCCGGAGCAAATGATCAGCAAAGACAATTACTTCACCGTCCTTGGGCTCAGGAAGGGTTTCTATGCCTGGGACCCTCCAATGGATGACATCTTTTTTAGCTAAGACGCATGTCTGGACATACTCGTTTAATGTTTCCTCGGTGACCCGGGAAATGACCCAGTTGCATGTGGTGGCAGTCTTAGTCATTTTTTAGGATGAAGGCCTAAAAGAAAGAAACATTGCCGGTTTAAAATTATGTTGTTAACCCGGATTATTGATTCAAAAATAAAGTGCTATAAAGAGCTAATATGTTAAGCCAGAGGATAGCGTTGAGTTATGCAGATATATTTATTGGCGGCTTAAAAGGGGACTAATGGTATATGGCGGGTTATGGTTTATTGGTTAAGCCGCCCAAATAGCTGCCAGTTTTTAGATTTATAAGTGAAGGATTGCTAAGTGTTGGACAAACAGTTTTCGCAGATTGGTACAATTTTGGATCTGCATCAGTTCAGAAATTGAAGAAAATTCTAACCTAAGGTGGCGGCAGCAGAAAAGTTCATGTGCTCAGATGAGATCTTCTATGGAGGGGAGGTATTCAGATATTAAAAATGAGTGCTAAATTGCTACCACACAAGTTTGGTACCATGTTCAGATCAAAAGCTACTCGATCTAGAGGAGAAAACGAGGAATGACAAAGAACACCGACGAACAAATGAAATCCCTAACTGCAAATCTGTTCTAGGGTGAAGTCAAACTTACTAAACATTGATGGACAGCGGAGGTGCGTCGCGGAGCTCTGGTCTGTTCAGGGTGATGCAGCAGCCTGAGTTGGTGCAGTGGAAGAAGGTCGACGGCGGCGACGGAGCTCGGGCGCGTGTGGCATTGCGAGGAAGAGGACGAAGACGAGGAGGCAAGGGGGGGAATGAAAAGGACCCCTGTCCCTATTTATAAGGCAGTGGATAAATGGCATGCGCGGGAATTGAGGAGGCTGAAAATGGTTATGTGACAGCATGGATGCCACAATTTTTGGGAGGTTCATCAAAGATGAGGATATATTGAGATGTTTTGGGCCTCGTGTGATATTAATGTGAGATGACGTCATTGCGGGTTAGTACAATTCTATGAGCTGGCGTCATGGCGGGTTATAAGATTTCATAAAGATTGATGATGAAGGATTTTTCTAAGTCAAGTACTGAAGATTGATATGAACAAGTTCACATCAACCTCGGGCCTAATGTTGGGGACATAACTATTAGGTATGATCCGCCCAGGAGGGGCCGACTCATACCACTGGCGGTTCATGATAAGAAGGCCCAAGAAGATGTTGAAGATGGCGGTTTATAAAGCAAGCTTACTGAAGGCCCAAGACCCGGAGATGAATTGAGGCCCATGGGTATAAACCGCCATATGTTTAACTTGTATGTTAAGGAAAGCTTAGTTAGTCACCGAGCTGGATGCGTTGTGTGTGAGCCGGCCGGGACTCTGTAAGCCGTCGGGCATCAACATGTGTATATAAAGGGGTGACCCTACGGCGGGTTAGGGACAATAAACAACAAGTCAATAACTAGGTCAAGCGTATTCGCTCCCTGGTAATCGAAACCCAAGCAATACAACCTAAAGCAGGAGTAGGCTTTTACCTCACTGAGAGGGGCCGAACCTGGGTAAACTGTTTGTGTCCTTTCTGCCATTTAACCCCTTCAAGCTAACCTAGTTGCGGTGGCTCCAAACCTAAGTCCTTTCACTAGGGCATCTGCTGTGTTAAGTCCACGACAACACTGCTCCTTGCTCTCTCTGATTTTGCCTAGTCTTTTTTATCAAATCGGTTTTTTGGTTGCATTGAATAAAGCATGCATTTCTACACTCTCCGTGGCCCGAGTGAGGAAGTATGGATGATATAGTACTATCATGCACTGGTTTTCCACACACCTTTGTCTTTCCTTTGAGAAGGATGACTTCTATTACATTGGAACCGTGAGGAATATCTGGGCGATTAGGGCAATAGATTGCAAAGACATGGAAGGTAATGCATGTTAGATATAAAACTTTAGGCATGGCATGAGTAGGATGTTAAACCTATTTTTAGTTTGACCACCTAAAATAGATTAACAGAAAGGGGTTCATGAGATTTCTTACGAGTACAGGGGGAAACCTCCTGCCTACTCGGTCCACCCCTTGTGGAGCCATGTAGCCCATGGCTACACCTTGTGTTCTTCCGCAATAGGGAAATGGTCGTGGAAGAAGAACAGGAGCATGGAGACATCGATGGCAACAGGAAGCCACTGACATAGCCTTGTGGTGGCCGGTGGTGGTAATGGTCTTCTAATACCCATTAGCATCTTTTTGGATCGGTTGTTAGGAGTAGTTTTGGGGTTAACCTATGTACATTATATGCACAAGGGGCATGGCCTGTTTAGCTTGTGTGCACCCGATCAAAGCACAAACATGAGGAGAGAAGAATCGGTCGGCTCTATTTTCCTATTGGGTTGTTATAAATCTGTGAGATCAGTTCCAACATTCTCCCTCTAAATCGTTAGGGTAACAAACATCATAAGGGCATCTTCAATGTTGAACCCCAATCCGCACACCGCAAATGTCCTTTTTCATGTCCGGACATGGTCCGTAGACATGATGCCGGAAGGAGCCGTCCAATCCTTATAATCACAAAAATTCTCATTTGTTCGGTTGGAGGAGAGGAGAGGGGAGGCATGCATGTGGTGAATATGTGTGTGTGGTGTGCGGTTGGAAGGAGAGAAAGAAAAGAGAAGAGGACCATGTGGGGAAGTGGGTGCCCCCCCCCCCCCAAGTTGCTTTTTATTTGCATGAAAACGAACATCCAAACCGCTTCGCGGACCAATAGCGGTCCCCATTGGACACTATAATCCGGATATATACCGGAGCTTTGAGGGTCTTCTTTGGAGATGCTCTAAGTCCACTCTTAATAGAAATAGCATACCAAAGTGAAGTGTTACAATGTCAATGTGTTGTTACTGAACCTTGTTACCTATAGTGTATCGTTCTATCTTGAAATGGAAAATATAATACTCTATAGGAGTTGCTTTATACGATGGTCATAATTTCCAAGATGAAAATGCTTTCTTAACCCATAAGGACAACACTAATATAAACGAATAAATGGTAAGCGTTAATAAGCGGAACTGCAAAAACAAATAAATCAAACATCATAGGTCTGATCCTAGATTGTATCTTTTGCAACATGAAACATACTATCAATGGTTTTGGCTACACCGAATGACTTGTCGTTACTTACATAGAGGACTGTGTGATCATAATCGCAGTGAGTGGTTTAGAGATGTTGTCTACCACTTTTAACTTTGGCAATAATATTCTTTAGGTATACAACCTACTCAGTAGCCTCTTAACATGCCACAAATAGTTTGCATCACTGATGATGCCATGATTGTCCTTTAGGAGCTTTTCCACGATAGAACTTCTCATGCGAGAGTATAGATGTAACATTATAAAACAAAGAAGAACAAAACAGATATATGAGGAACATACTACTACATGAACGGTGTTTTCTTTTCTTCATATGAAAGTGGTCAAGAACATTTACGAATGTGGTCAAAGTTTATTTGGAAGCGTTTACAAAAAGTTCTAATTATAAATGAGAAAAGTTATGGTACTTAAAACTCAAAATTTTTGTTGCCTCCCAATTAGCGTACCTCCAAATTTTTGTTCCCTAACTTGTTCTTTAACACCCTGATCAACTAACCCAACCCTCCCCAAATACCGTCTCTTATTTCAACATCAACCACATCCCCGTTCAACATCGGAGCCATCCCCTTGTCCCCCCCCCTCTCTCCCTTCGCCTCCAGATCTGCCCCCTCCCTACCGGTGGTTCTCACTACACCGCCACAAATCGTTAGTTAGCATGAAGGTGCAGCCGGCCGATGTCATTCGGCTCGGCTCCACTAGCTCTCATGGTAAAACCACCCCAAGATTTATCTCTCCCTCACTGACCACACAGTTCCGCTCTGCTATTGACTGAATTTGAGCTTCTGTTACTTATGTCACTCAGTCAGGGCGGCTGCATGGCGCCAAGCGGATGTATGTCAGGTCTTCATCAATGGTGTCAAGTCACCCTTACCATATGGATCATATATGTAAGCTCTTTCTGCCTCACACAAACCACTAGTCTGCTACTGTGCTGCTTCTGAATTCTAATGCTTCAGTCTGAACCAACTTGCTTTGCCCATGCACACCTGGAAAAAAATGCAGAAGTCTAATGAAAAGTGTGTGTTCTGTTAAATCAAACATCTTCAGACTACCTGTGAACAAATTGCCTATCATATTATTCCGTTGCTCGATGTTCATTAGGCCCGCAGAGACCACATCTACCAGTACTCCATATGCTCAAAGGATGATGTTTCTAGCTCAGTGTCCCGTGTCAGTGATCTATTTGATAATATCACACCAACTAACAGAATTTTCTTGTCACACAAACTACTAGCTTACCCCTATTGCTTCAGTTGTTGTTTTACATTGCTAAATATTTGATTTGCTGCTGATGTCAACACTGCATATCATGGATTGTTTATGCCCTGTTGCTGATGGAGGAGGAGGAGTCCGCGGACACTCAGTGAGGAGGAGGTGCGGCGGAGCATGCGTTGTGTAGCGGACCTGAGCGCCAGCCTCGCCGCGCCGCCTCGTCATCGATGTTGATGGACGCCAGGGTGAAGATGAAGAAGAGCGCCATCCGCCCATCCCCCATGAACAGGAGGATGAAGGTGGCCGCGTGCACATACGTGTTGCCGATGCCCAGCCGCCCGGCGTTCCACCCCAACACGCAGTGGCTGCAGAACACCGACAGGTACGCTAGCGAGATGTCCTCCCACACGTATAGCTGCTCCAGCAGCCCGCCCGCCCATTCTGGCACCGCCGTGGCATCTTCTTCTTCCTCCTCAAAGACCACGACGGCGGCGGCTCCTTCTCATTCTCTTTCTCCCTGCGGAGGAGAGGAGTACCTCTTCTCGACACCATCGGCCGTTGCCTGTGTTGACACCAGATTTTGGCATGGTCAAAAACATAATTGAGAAGGCCTCAAATGGAAAAGTGCTCAAAGTGAGAAAGTTCTGTATCGTCAAAAGGAGAAACTTTTATATTTGGACCATAGCCATCCGATCTCATCTCTAAGGCCGAAGTTGTGTTTGAAGCACTGAGGTTTTGTATTCAGAACACTATTCGGCTGATTACGCCCCCAAGATGGCCTCATATGAGAAAAGTTTCTGCACATATTGTCTTCGTCTCGTCGAAACGATCGATTTTGATATAAGAAACGTCTAAATCGGAGTTCGTATGCAAAAGTTAGAGCCAAAACAGTGCTCTGCATAAATCTGCCCCGGAAGTTCCGGGCAAAACTTCCGGGGAGGTTCCGGGCTAAACCGAAAGTTTGCACGCGGTGCACCCCGAAAACTGGAATTTTAACATTATTTGCAGATTTGCGGGGCCAGTTTCGACATCAAGATGACCTCGGATGAAAAAGTGATCAACTAAGGAATTTTTCTACATTGCAAGATCTACAACTTTGCTTTTGGGACCATCGCGATCCGAAGCCATATGCAACCTGCAGGAGCTGTGCAAGAGGGTAACTTGATGTAATTTTAGCCCGAAAGTTCCGGGCTGACCGGAAGTTCCGGCCCTCGTAGTCCGAGTTAGGTTATCTTTTGATATTTTGGACGGGATTTGAGTCCTTCTCTTGTACGGAAAGTCCAGCCGCCTCATATATATGTAAGAGGTGACGGCCGATTGAATAACAACACACAATCGAACAATCAATCTACTTTTTACCCTAGTTTTACATCTCTCCCTTGTTCTTTCTCTCTCGTTCTTCGTTCGTTCTTCGTTGAAGGGCAGCGATCCTCGAGGCTCTAGGGGCGGGCGAACCGACCTAGGGCAGCCCATAGCCGCCGCGCGTCCAGACGGGGTCCCTCCCGGGCGCGTGGGGTTTCGGGTGCTCAAAAGCGCCCGCCGGATTGCTTGTGTACCGCGCTTCCGGGCGGGTCTCCTTCGACGTGAGCTGCGGTGCATCACCCTCGGCGTTGGAGGTACACGGTGACGTGTTCGTGTGCGAACACACTTTTTGGCGACTCCGCTGGGGACGAAAGATCAAGAATCATCATCAACCATGTCTAATCTCCCCAAGCCCTCAGAAGTTGACGCCGATAACATTATTAAGCCCGATCTTGATGAACTATCGGATGAGCATCGCCAAGCCTACAAAGCGCGCAAGAAGCAGCGTGAAGAGGCTTTTGAGGCGCTCAAGAAGAAGCGCGAGGAGGAGGATTTTGAAGCGTTTCTTTCAAGTTTCAAGAAGGACCGTCAAGGCAACATCACTCCGGTTGGAAACATCAATTTTCCTCCCCTCATCGACGAACAAGATATAATCACTGTGAGTAAAGTTTTTTCTCCGGAGCAAGTGACTGTGATTGAAAGTCTTGTTAGCAAGGGTAATGTGATGGCATACAATTCTTTTGTGGCTAGTGCCAATGCTCAGAAAAATATGCCTCCGTCATCTAGTGGTACTGTTGGTGTATCTGAAAACGCTAGTCCAACTTTACCTATTTCATCGGCACCTCCTATACAACAACAATATAGTATGCAGTTCAATTTTTACCCTAGTCAAACCAACCAACTTATGACTACACCTACATACCCTAATCCTACTATGAGTGTGCCCAATTCGGCGTCAATGCTGAATCATTTTGTCACACCACCCATAGGCGCAAATATGTTTGGTCTTTCGCCGAATTATGGTTTGGCGCCCATCCCACAAGTTGCACCAATAGCTAGTACTCAGGTTGCTCCTATGTCACTACCACAAACATCTTCATCTACCTCGGATCCAATTTTAGCTAAATTAAGGGAGGATTTGCATAAGATGTTTCTAGAAATTTTCGGAAACGAGCCAAAAGTAAAGAGTCGTGTGTATCAAAAGCCTTATCCTGAACACTTCGATGCAATTTCTTACCCTCAAGGTTATAAGCTTCCTAATTTTGTTAAATTTAGTGGTGAGGGTACGAAAACAACTTGGGAGCATGTGAGTTAGTATCTAGCACAGTTGGGTTAAGCAGGTTCCATAGAAAAGTTGAAAGTGCGTTTATTTCCCTTGTCTTTAACTGGTACCGCATTTTCATGGTTTGCTGCTTTACCACATGGCTCAATTCTCTTATGGTCGCAATTAGAGCAAAAGTTTCATGATCACTTTTATAGCGGCGATAATGAGCTAAAGTTGTCACATCTTACATCGGTTAGGCAGAAACATGATGAATCGGTCATCGATTACGTCAAGAGATTTAGAGATATAAAGAACCGATGTTATAGCTTAGTGATAACTGAGAGAGACTTGGCGGATCTTGTTCTTAATGGTTTAAAAACTCACATTAAAGAGAGGTTGGAAAGTTATGAGTTTTTGAATATTAACCAAGTCTTGCAAAAGGCGTTGGCTCAAGAGAGTCGAGGTAAAGAGGTTCATAGGTCTACAACCGGTCGTCCTAGAATGCATATGATTGAACACAATGATGATAATTCGGATGATGAGGTTGATGTCTATACTACTGAATTTGTTTGGTCCTCAAAGGCCAAACCCTATATGTGCAATGCTCTTAAGCCGATTCGCAAGAATCATGATGAGGATATGAGGTTCACTTTTGATATATCAAAGTGTGATAAAATATTTGATGCTCTCTTGCAAGACAAGATGATTAGAATATCACACACCATACCGCCATTTGAGGAGCTAAAACGGTGTGCTTATTGCAAGTACCATAATTCATTTTCTCATGCTACTAATGATCGCAATGTTTTTCAATGACAGATACAATCGGCCATTAATGACGGACGATTGAATTTTGCTGAGATGCAAGTTGATAAACAACCCTTCCCGATAAACACCATGGACTTGGAAGGGAAGAAAATGTTAATTCGGCCTAACATAGACGAATCCGCTAATAAAGATAATGTTGTTATTGGTGAACCCAGGAATAGCAAGGAGGGCGACAAGGTCTTGGGAAGAAAGATTGTGCTTGAGAAGCAACCCGATGGCAAGGAAGTGTTGAAGATCACTATAAAAAATGCTACACTCGGGGAGCAACCACAAGTGCAAGAGGATACTCATATTAAATTGATCAAGCCTAAGAATTTAGAAGTTGGCAAGTGGAAAAAGAATGAAACTAAGTACAAGAAAATCAAGCCAACTTTTGATATGTTGCTATCCAAATATGCAAGTCAAGCGGCTGGCTCTAGCTCTAATCGGCCATCACATTCAAAGTGTTCAAGATTGCCTCTGGAGCAAGAGCTTCGACGCTATGTAAGACCATATGGGTCATGGGCACCGACACCATGGATGTCACAACCCTGCTATGCGCCATATTACATGAGAGGTTTCAGTGGAGGATGGGGGCAGCCCCCAATGGCTCCTTATGCTTTTCATATGGGGCGGGCAGCACCTAGAAGGCCTGCTCGCGAGAGACTTTATTACCCCTCACAAGGCCGTTTGAGCTGTGGTGCTAATCGGTCAACAAAAATTTCTCCAAGTAAGGCTAACAAAAAAGTGTGGCGTGTTAAGTCACCTAATGCGGAAATTGCAGAATGTGACAAGCAAAAGGAGATCGAAAAGCCGGTTGTTGGTAATCTGGCTACTTCTAATGGTGATATTGTTATTGTTCAGCAGGGTTCGATGGTTAATGATCATGAGGCGAGCACAAGCAAGACCAAACCAAGGGATCCCAAATATACTCAACCTAAGTGGTGTCCTCCCGGTTTAACTAAGACCATGAAAAGGAGATTAGAACGCATGAGAAACCACGAGAAGGCAGAGCATAACGAGGAGAGGCAAAGGGACGAATTTTTCAGTAAAATTCGGCCCATGGCACTCACAAAACAAGTGTGGAGGCCTAAATAAAAACAGAACACAAATGCTTCTACATTAGCTGCAGCAATACCTTCACCACCGAAAGAGGATGATGCGACCCCTATTACATCGTCCACACCACCTGAAACATCCCCTTCAATTGAGGAAACTTTAAGCCCAATATACACATTAGGAGATGAAGATGAGATGGTGGATTATGAATCTACGCTGGTTCGGGAAGGTATGGATATTAATATGGTATATTACTTACCTGCCGAGTTTCGTGCTACACGTGAAGAAGGGGAGGTAGCCAAGCTGGATTTTGGTCCTAAGAATGCTATCTTCGAGAAGCCAAGAGAACCGGTGAAACACTTGAAGCCATTGTACCTCAAAGGTCATATTAACGGATCGCCGGTTGCTAGGATGCTCGTTGATGGTGGTGCTGTGGTAAATCTTATGCCCTACTCGGTCTTCAAAAATTTGGGGTTAGATGATGATGCGTTGATGAAGACCAATATGGTACTTAATGGATTCGAGGGTAAAGAAAAGACAAAGGCCAAATGTGTGATGTGCATGGAACTCACCGTGGGAAGCAAAACTTTGGCCACCACATTCTTCATCGCCGAGGTGCAAGGTAACTATAATGTTATATTAGGTCGCGATTGGGTTCATGCTAACCAATGTGTGCCATCTACCATGCATCAATTTTTAATACAATGGATCGATGATGGGGTAGAAATCATTCACGCGGATAATTCGGCTTGTGTTGCTTTGGCCGATGCATCGGTGGATTGGAATCATCCCGATGTAACTTGCTTAACAGGGCGTGACCTCTCGGAGTTTGATTTCCTTAGTGCTACAAGGAATGGGTTCATTCCCATCTCTTTAAAGCCGATTGGTGGTAATTGGTTACAAGGTATGATGTGAACAAGAAGTTAAAATCAACGGCCAATATACAACTATCGCCCTTAGCATAAACATGGCCGATACATAATTATCGTCCTGAGAAAAATAAATGGCTGATGGAGTGTTGACATCGTCCTTAGAACAAATACATTGCAAATTATTTTTCGGCACGCAAGTTTTACCGAAAAACAGGGGGGCATGTGTTGACACCAGATTTTGGCATGGTCAAAAACATAATTGGGAAGGCCTCAAATGGAAAAGTGATTAAAGTGAGAAAGCTCTGTATCGTCAAAAGGAGAAACTTTTATATTTGGACCATAGCCATCCGATCTCATCTCTAAGGCCGAAGTTGTGTTTGAAGCACTGAGATTTTGTATTCAGAACACTATTCGGCTAATTACGCCCCCAAGATGGCCTCATATGAGAAAAGTTTCTGCACATATTGTCTTCGCCTCGTCGAAACGATCGATTTTGATATAAAAAACGTCTAAATCGGAGTTTGTATGCAAAAGTTAGAGCCAAAACAGTGTTCTGCATAAATCTGCCCCGGAAGTTCCGGGCAAAACTTCCGGGGAGGTTCCGGGCTAAACCGAAAGTTTGCACGCGGTGCACCCCGAAAACTGGAATTTTAACATTATTTGCAGATTTACGGGGCCAGTTTCGACATCAAGATGACCTCGGATGAAAACGTGATCAACTAAGGAATTTTTCTACATTGCAAGATCTACAACTTTGCTTTTGGGACCATCGCGATCCGAAGCCATATGCAACCTGCAGGAGCTGTGCAAGAGGGTAACTTGATATAATTTTAGCCCGGAAGTTCCAGGCTGACCGGAAGTTCCGGCCCTCGTAGTCTGAGTTAGGTTATCTTTTGATGTTTTGGACAGGATTTGAGTCCTTTTCTTGTACGGAAAGTCCAGCCGCCTCATATATATGTAAGAAGTGACGGCCGATTGAATAACAACACACAATCGAACAATCAATCTACTTTTTACCCTAGTTTTACATCTCTCCCTTGTTTTTTCTCTCTCGTTCTTCGTTGGTTCTTCGTTGAAGGGCAGCGATCCTCGAGGCTCTAGGGGCGGGCGAACCGACCTAGGGCAGCCCATAGTCGCCGCGCGTCCAGACGGGGTCCCTCCCGGGCGCGTGGGGTTTCGGGTGCTCAAAAGCGCCCGCCGGATTGCTTGCGTACCGCGCTTCCGGACGGGTCTCCTTCGACGTGAGCTGCGGTGCATCACCCCCGGCGTTGGAGGTACACGGTGACGTGTTCGTGTGCGAACAGCCTGGGCCTCGTGGTCTATGCCGAGGATGTTGAGGTTGTTATACAGGCTTCCGACGGCCGGCGCGCAGAGGGCGACCGACGCGGTCAGGCCGCCGGCTCCTGGTGAGCACGAGGTTGAGGCGGCACAGCGCGTAATGCGCGAAGCAGTTGGGTTGGAGCAGCAAGACGACGACGGACGACCGCCATATGCTTCCTCTGCCTCGCGGGCCTTGACGGTGCCATTTGGCCGTGGTTAAGGAGCACCACCGCCTCCTTTGTCTCCTGCACCCCCGTTCTGGTATTTTTAAGCTAATAGAATCACAAGTACACGCACAACGACATGCGACAACTTCAAAAGAAAAAAAACGACATGAGACCTATTTGATGTGACGTTATCTTCCACAGTTCGCTTGGTTATTTAACAGTTTTGTTAGAACTCATCGAGATGAGATATAATTTGGTCTCATTCACCTTTTATAGCCATTGGATGTGATGCTATAAGATGCGTGTGTGCTGACATGGATTATAAATGTTCTTGTTTTCAAAGTGAATGAGACCAAATTGTATCTCATCTAGATGAGTTCTAGGTACTCCCGTTATTTAATCCGCCAGAAAATGTAAAGATCCGGCACAAAGACTCGAAAGATACATGGGAAATCCATGAGAGAAAAAAAAAGGTGACATCAGCCAAATTTTCCTTTTCTTAATTTCTTTGTCTTTTCTCCCTTAGATTTATGTTCTCTAAAACATGAAATATATTTGTCGATTTATTTTAATCAAGACTGTAAAACCCATGAATATAGTCGTGCACGTCTAACAAACATGTAACTGCAGTTGCACACAGCCGATAGACATGTAATTGCACAAGTTCGACTGGCATGCGAATGCAGTTGCACATGAACGGTTGCATGTCCATCGGTGATCTTGCAACTATAGTTGCGTGCCATCGATGGATGTGCAACTCACCGACGGAGCTATGTTGAGGCCGGGGGCTGCTGCCCCTAGCTTTAGAAAAAACA